>NC_091823.1:71085858-71385858 GCF_038994185.2 Dermacentor albipictus | reverse complement strand
CTGACTGTCATCAGCTCACGCTCAGCTGCGGATGCCTGCGTAGAAACTGTACTATGGCCAGACTGCTTACTGGAGTTGTAGCCATTGGGTCTATCTAATTTCTATAATCTTTGAATTGTCAACTAGCCTCGAACCACGCAAATCTTAGTCAGACCAGACATATGCTTGCCAACACGTGCTTGCTCATGGCTGCTTCTCGCTAGATGCCTTGGCAGACTGCTTCCTATTGAGCTATTGGGCAAAATGCACAATTTGGATGTGGCTACTACAGTAAAACCTCGTTAAACCGTACGCGCTTAAACAGTAGTTTCGTTTTAAAAGTAGTAAAGTTTAATCCCCAAATCAGTGGCCATCGAACATAATGCGTTTTGTATTGCATAAACCGTACCAGCTTATTGCGTACGTATCGGGTTAACATGTAGTGTTTCCACTTTAAATTGTGCCATCACAGTGGTGCGTCGTGCCCATTGGGTGGCCCGGCAGAACAAGAAGCCTCGGAGATCAGAACAAGGGCCTCAAAGTGCCCTGTTTGTGCATGAAGTGACATCAACATCAACATTGCTGCCAGCGCCGTGCCAGAGCGTTGTGGCATCGTGTAATCTAGGACTCGCGCATGAAGGATGGAAAACTAAGGAGGGGCCCTGACATCACTCTTTGTGAAGCTAAGTGAAGCCGGAAGTTGTCGTTGCTCCACCATCATGTCGGGCCAGTTCTCCTCTCTCGCTTACATTTCTCGCGAAACCTTGCCGCGCTGCGGGCAACCGAGCTGCTTGGACATGCATGCCCCACAAACCAAAGGATGTAATCGCGATGTCTCAGTGCATTACCGTTGCTGAAGTCTTGTTGAAATTCGTAAGTTCAAAAGTTCATAATGAACTTCGCAAATCGGGCCATGAGGTCGAATTGGCTGCTTTTACCGGCTTTTATGAATATAAACATGCTTTATAAGACCAGCCAACTGAACTGTTCTCATCAACCACAGGTACCGGCCGCTGCCCAGTTCTTGTGGGTTTTTGAAAAGGTCACCTTTATCGCTACCTTCTACTTGCTTTTCTCTGCTTGGGCTTCCTGGGGCTCTCAGACGGACTTGCGAGCTAGAAGTCTGGCGATACGAAAGAAATGCACACATTCTCATTGCACTGCAAGAATGTACAGGGGACACGTGCGACACGCCGACCCATTTGCGATCCATTGGGAGTTTATGAGCACAAACACATATTCTCGCTGTGACTTGAGGAATTGTCGTGCTTTATTGAACAAATTTTGGGTGGCCGTGCTTCACTACAAGAGCGCGCCGGCGAGGAGGCAGAATGTCATTTCTGGCTCCGCATTTAGATTCATTGACTGCAGCCTGAGGTGCCTTCTACCCACAGTAAGTGAAGCTTCACGAAACCAAAGTTTTGTGATGGCGGCGCACGGTGCTGCAGAACAGTATGCCTGTAGAACCAGCCTACGTGCGACCATGGAACACCCGTTGCATTCGCAGGCTTACATTCTGTGGAGCCTTGCTCACTCTTGCAATGCACCCACTAACCTTCGCTTCCCTGCACCCTGCAATGAAAAAGGCACCCCGCGACTTCTGCAGTGCTACCGCGCCCGTGCACGGAGAATATGCAACGCCAATGAGGAATCTGGAATGCGAGTGTTTGCCGAGGAGAGGGGGCTGGCTGAAAAGCTGGCTCACAGCTTCAGTAAGTTTGAGGCTGCTGTCGTCGCTGCTATGCCATCGCAGCATAAAATGAAAACAAGACTTTTGTCCCACAAAGTGAATAAATACTGCATGTTTTTGCCCTTTCATCACACTCTCTATGAGTTCCGTTTTTTACAGGTAGGTGGGCGATCTCATGGTACTTTGCTTAAGCAATACTACCGTTTAGTATGTACTTTTTTTGAGCGCTGGCCAACTACGATTTAACGAGCTTCCACTGTATCTGTCGGTCAAATTGGTACAGGACAAAGCTGGTCCACACTAAGTAGGACAGCCACACTGGAGCACTTGAGATCAAGAGCGCACTCCAGCCCTGTCGTGCAGATATTTAGCCCCTACAGTTGCATGTAGTTGCGTTTGCAGCGTAGAGTAAACACGGCGGCCATCGTGGAGTGCTGCGACGAGCCCACATGCTGAGCTCGCTGTGGCTCGCTAAGGAAAATGGCATGGTCTGATTGGTATCTGTGGGTGACGTGACTCCAGACCCGAGTGCCAACATCTGATGAATAGGCCGTCTCCTGCTTCCCGAATTGCACACCCTCGAAGTGTGTGACCATTATGGTCAAAGCTTGTTACGTTAGGAATTCTTTCAACGCGAGCCTAGAGTGCAGCATCCATCGCTTAGCCGATGTGTGTACTGCCAATGTGCTCGCATGAGCAAACATGAAGAAGCTTGTTCGACCCTTGCAAATTGTTTTATTGTCTTAGTGGTAAGCCCAAAACCAAATGTGTTACTCATGTCACTCAGTGCAAAAATAGCTGCCCGTAGCTATCCAGTACACTGTACAGCAAAGGCATGAGGCAACGTGAACTTAGCCATAAGCTCAGGGATAGTCTGTGAGTTTGGTGCAATGTAGGCGTCAAAATTGGAAGTATAGTGGCATCCATGTGAACTTTCAAAATCAAATTTGAACTACACCCTCCCAGTGAAGTTCAGTAGGTGGAGTGTTGTGGGCACCACCTCACTTTGCCGTAGCCTTCACAGTGCAAGGCGATCAAGAAAGAGTGGAAGCACAGCAGAGGGGAACAAAGGCAATCTTTCATTGCCATTAACTCTGCTTCTGCTGAACGCATTGAAATACATACTGTGGCAAAGTATTTCTGAAATAGCCTGTTTTAATGTCAAATGCATTTCTTAACTTCAATAAAAAGTGGTTCCGGACCTCTTAAAAGGCACATTAAAGGCTCAACCAGACGTACGCGTTCCAATGCGCCCGCACGCGCCGCACCACGCCTGGGCGCGTACGGCGTCAGGCGCGGAGGCTGTTTCGCGTGTAGGCGCGCGGCGGCGCGGAGACCTACAACCGCTAGGTTTTTCGCGCCCGCGCCGGAAGCTGCCGCTCGCGTCAGTTGCATGACGCACCTCACATGACCACGGCAAGCCAACGTCACTTCGGGAACGACTCTTCGCGCGACGTTCAGGCAAGCCCGGGTAGGGTGGCTAGAATGGGAGGTGTCAGCATCGGCTGGGCTGCGCCGCTTATGGCGGTGCGGCATTTTGTCATGACAGCGACAGGTGGCGCGCTCGTCGTCTCCGAGATGCTTAGCGTGATGTATTTGAGCAATCTCTCCGGCTCCACGCGCGCGTCGTGAAGTCTGTGGTGAAGTTAGCTTCGCCTTCCCCGCTTTTATTGTGTTTTGTTGCAATATGTAACACACATGCTTAACATGGCCGTTAAGCGAAGGCTAGACTGCCTTGAACATGGCAAGCTAGCAACACTGCGCCGCCGCGGCGAGACGCGCGGCTACGCGCGGCAACTCGTGCATCGTTTGGGTGCGCGCCCTCCTCCTCCGTCGGGCGCGACGCGACGTCGAGTCAGTGCGGCGTGTGCGGACGCATTGGAACGCGTACGTCTGGTTGAGCCTTTAAGAGAAACACTAAGACACTTTAGACTGATAAGGTATTCTTCTAGAACCATATTTTCGGGTATTTCACAGTAAAAGCTTCATTACAAGAGGAATTGAAGGCTGAAGTTCCATTTCCTGAATTTGGGCCTATAACTCCAATGCCGGTACATCTATGCAACATGATGAATTTAAATGTATGTTATTGTATTTTGACCATTGTGGCACACTAAAAGTTCTCGAACACACTTAAGTTCAGTCTTGGACTCCTTGGAATACAACATATTCGATCTTTACCAACAGGAGATTAACGATAGTCCCGAGCAGACATTCTCAAAATCCATGACATCACAGAGAGCTGGTATGGTAACTTCAAAGCAGCTTCGATTTCTTGATCTTGCATCTTTTCTGACTTATCAAGCCTCCTCTCATAAGAAGGGTAATTGAGTAATACAGTTCAACATATTGCTCTCTTTAATTCCCTTTAATGTGAGTAAAGGCTTAGCAAGACAGAAAATGGGGGAGGAGGATAAAATCGTGGCAATATAATTTTCAAATTCCTGCACCAGCAACCTGAAGCATTCTAAATTCTGAGAGCATCTGTGCAGTGCCAAATAAATTAATAAACAACGATTACGCTATGCTTGAAGGCCCACCCCAGCCCCTCTTCCTCCAAGAAGGATTCAACTTCTCAACTTTAGGTAATTTTTCCCCCACAGGAATGGCCAAAATGGACAAAAACACAATGAAAGGTGACTGACATGTCTCTGGACCTTGAAGAACTGACTACTTGATAACGCATCTAGAGGATGGTAATCCAGATAGAATGAATGACTGCAAACTTGCAAACTGTCGACTTTTGTCACAGTCAATACCAACAGCTTAGCTATTCGCCATTTAGCACGCACTAAGAGTGACATCGCTGAATGTAATATACAGATAATACAGCTCTCGGACCAGCTCATCGGAGAGCATATTGAATATGAAGGAAACAAAGGGCAAGAATGCATCAATTAGCGAATTAAAAAACAAACCCTGAATTGTGTCGGCGCACTCAGTTCAGCCAGGTTGGACTCTAGCATTGTCCGCAGATGCTCCTCTTCTGGCTGTATTGCAAAGCCCATCTTGCGGCTGACCTCATGGTGAACCATGACCTGAGAACAGGTGAGTGGTGAACATACAAGTACACCCTTCTCAATTGCTTTACTTAAAGTTTACTGTCATAATTACACTGAGCACATTTTACGCCCCATTATTCAAAGTGAAGTGGCATTGGACATGGTACAAATTGTGAAGTGGGAAATTTACACAGGATTGCTTGGTGCAGCCTAAACAGTAAAAAGATTTAGTACAGTGCAAGGCAGCAAACGCAGGGATTTAGCGTTAGCGTTACACAATCTACACTGCACATGCCCAGTACGTAAGGGATGCCAGGGGTGTGGCGAGCGTATGCTATTTCCGAGATTAGGCATTCAATGCTAATGCACATAATGCCTGGTGTTGAGTGACATGGTGGTAACCGTCCAAGAAGGCACCGTAAGCTTCTGATCTATCAAGCTGTCATTTTGCATCATCTGGCTAACTCATGCCTGTATTTGCTTTAGATTTGTGCCATGATGCTATGACAACAAAGTATTAGTAACAACTGGACACTGTGTCCGAGATTTGTCCTACATTTTTTGGTGCTTTAGGCAAAATGAGAGAGCTTATGAGTTTTATGTGGCCTCTGAGATTTGTTGGTGCACCTCGCACAACAATCATTGCTACCTGATTTTAGAAGCCATTGATTATAAACTTTTGCTAGAACTTTCTATATTATATAGCTAGCGTTACAACTATAAATTCTGAAGTTTCTGATCTGGTTGGTGCCACCGCGGTCAATGCTGTGTGAAACATGCAGATACAGCGTAGGATTGGGTTGGTATTTGGTGCGCATTAGGTTTAGTTGTACTTTTCAAACTCCAGTAACAAATTTTGGAGTACTATTAAGGGAATTAACACTGTAAAACTTGCACTAATGACATGATCTGGAGATGCTGTTGCTGACCAAGTATGCACTGAAGTGCTAAATGACATGTTTTCTCAGTCCTTTTTACCATCCTCACATCTTACTCCTTTTTTGGAAAAAATACCTAAAAACTACTCTCGAATGGATCCCATATTATTTAATTGTAAAGGCACTGAAACAATTACGAATAAATCACAATTAAAATCTTCATGCGGTGTAGATGAAATTAATACTAATTAATAAATCCAGGTAAACTCGTAAGCCTTCTAATTATATGCATGTCTCTTTGACATCAGGATTCTGTAAAATAATGGAGCATGTTATTTACTCCCAGATTATAAGTTACCTCGAATCTAAACACTTCTTTACTCCCAGCCAACACAGTTTTCGCAGAGCTTGTTATTTACTCCCAGGTTATAAGTTTCCTTGAATCTGATAACTTTTTTACTCCCAGCCAACACGGTTTACGCAAGATGTTCTCCTGTGACACCCAGCTTCTTTGTTTCACTAATGATTTGCATTCCAATCTAGACACACGATTTCGAATAGGCTGTACGCATTTGACAAAGTACACCACACACTACTGCTATCTAAACTAAGTACATTAAACATTGACCTGAATATGTTTAATTGGATGAAGGCCTTCCTAATGTCCTAATGCAATGCATAAATTCTAATGAAGTTCTTTCAACCTTAATACCAGTTATATCCGGCGTCCCACCGAGATTAGCACTTTGGCCCCTCCTATTCCTGATTTACATCAATGACCTGCCTGATAACATCTCATCTAAGCTTTGTCTGTCTACAGATGACTACTTAAATACATTACAATAGTGTAAGTCTAGGTCCTTCCAATGGGAGCTCCCCGGATATTGCCATAATACCCTCTCAGCTGTTGCAAACAAGTGCAAGACCCCCTTATAATCACTGCAGAAGCTGCAGCACATGCCCTGCACTCTCGTGCATCTGTCCGAAAAGAAGGTGCTCTCCCCCCCCCCAATAGACAGACATAGACGGACTGATTACTCCTCATTATAAGTGGCTTCAACTCTACAGGCGAGGTGAACAAAGCATCGCCCCAAATAAATGTTTTTTTTTCTTCTTCAACTCTACATCTTTCAATATGGAAATCAATTATAATTGAATTACTGATTGACCGAATGAATAAACAAATATAAGCATGAACCAATCAATCAATCGATTATCTCACTATTGTATTGTCACGTGGTAGTGACGGCGAAGAAAGAAGCAGTATGGTGGAATACAAAACTAGCTTTTATTGGGCGAACCTGTGCCCACAAAACAGGCTACACTTATAGCACAACGAAAGCGGCGAACACAGTCGGCGATCGTCGAAAATCTGATCTGCGGGTCAAGCGCGTCGGCTTTTATACAGCAGTCATCGAATGTTCTAGACTAAACGTTGGGACCCGCATGCCTTCTACAAAGTTCTACACCATTCGCGTCAAGCGATGAAATCAGATAACACAAGGTTCCGCGACAACAGACAGCGGATAGAAGCATCGATAACTTTCTAGAAAGTTCGGATACATGCAAGCGCGTCCCGCGCTGTGCGATAACATTTGTTAGGCGGCTAAACGTGGTCGCCCGATAGAGACAAGTACACGTGTCATTACCCCCCTCTTAAAAAGCATCGACCCGATGCTGCAAACAAACGAAAGTAACAAATAAGCACTCGTAGCAATGAAAACAACAAAATAAGGGAAGTTCGTTAGCGTCCGTAAAACGGTTTAAGACGCACCACGTGGACCACTTCAGGTCGTGCGCGGCGCCGCTGTGAATGCGAGATGCCGTCTGGCACGACCTCATAGTCCAGTGCGCCAACACGTCGAATGACCTTGTAAGGTCCGAAATAGCGGCGCAATAGTTTCTCACTCAGTCCTCGTCGGCGTATCGGGGTCCATACCCAAACACGGTCGCCGGGCTGGTACTCGACGAAGCGTCGTCGGAGGTTGTAGTGTCGGCTGTCCGTACGCTGCTGGTTTTTGATCCGTAGGCGGGCGAGTTGTCGGGCTTCTTCGGCGCGCTGGAGATAGCTAGCGACGTCAACATTCTCTTCGTCAGTTACGTGCGGCAGCATGGCGTCAAGCGTCGTCGTCGGGTTCCTGCCATAAACCAACTTGAACGGCGTGATCTGTGTTGTTTCTTGCACCGCCGTGTTATAAGCGAATGTTACGTACGGCAGGACGGCATCCCAGGTCTTGTGTTCGACGTCGACGTACATCGCTAGCATGTCGGCGAGGGTCTTATTCAGCCGCTCCGTAAGACCATTCGTCTGCGGGTGGTAAGCCGTTGTCCTCCTGTGCCTTGTCTGACTGTATTTCAGAATGGCTTGGGTGAGCTCCGCTGTAAAGGCCGTTCCTCGGTCGGTGATGAGGACTTCTGGGGCGCCATGTCGCAGCAGGATGTTTTCGACAAAGAATTTCGCCACTTCGGCTGCGCTACCTTTCGGCAGTGCTTTTGTTTCAGCGAAGCGGGTGAGGTAGTCCGTCGCCACGACGATCCACTTATTCCCGGATGTTGATATCGGAAACGGCCCCAACAAATCCATCCCAATCTGCTGGAATGGTCGGCGAGGAGGTTCGATCGGCTGCAGTAATCCTGCTGGCCTTGTCGGCGGTGTCTTGCGTCGTTGGCAGTCTCGGCATGTCTTGACGTAACGGGCGACGTCGGCGGTCAGACGCGGCCAGTAATACCTTTCCTGTATTCTCGACAGCGTCCGGGAGAATCCGAGGTGCCCAGCGGTTGGATCGTCGTGTAGGGCGTGCAATATTTCTGGACGCAGCGCTGACGGTACAACAAGAAGGTAGCTGGCGCGGACTGGCGAGAAGTTCTTCTTCACGAGTAGACTGTCTTGAAGCGTGAAGGAAGATAATCCGCGCTTAAATGCCCTGGGGACAACGTCGGTGTGCCCTTCCAAATAATCGACGAGGCCTTTAAGTTCCGGGTCCGCTCGTTGTTGTTCGGCGAAATCTTCCGCGCTTATTATTCCAAGGAAGGCATCGTCGTCCTCGTCGTCTTGCGGCGGGGGATCGATGGGGGCGCGCGATAAGCAGTCGGCGTCGGAGTGTTTTCGTCCGGACTTGTAGATCACCGTGACGTCATATTCTTGCAGTCTGAGGCTCCACCTCGCCAGCCGTCCTGAAGGGTCCTTTAAGTTAGCTAGCCAACACAACGCGTGGTGGTCGCTGACGACTTTGAATGGCCTGCCATATAGGTATGGGCGGAATTTTGCTGTAGCCCAAATGATGGCGAGGCATTCCTTTTCAGTCGTAGAATAATTGCCTTCCGCTTTTGACAGCGACCGGCTAGCATAAGATATCACCCGTTCATGCCCGTCTTTCTTCTGGACTAGGACGGCACCGAGGCCTAGGCTACTGGCGTCAGTGTGGATTTCGGTATCGGCGTCTTCGTCGAAATGTGCGAGTACCGGCGGTGACTGCATGCGTCGTTTCAGTTCTTGAAATGCGTCGGCCTGCGCCGTTTGCCATTTGAACTCGACATCAGATTTGGTTAGATGCGTTAGCGGCTCAGCGATGCGTGAAAAGTCCTTGACAAAGCGCCTGTAGTAGGCACACATGCCAAGGAATCTACGCACTGCCTTCTTGTCAATGGGCTGCGGGAACTTTGCGATGGCAGCTGTTTTCTGCGGGTCGGGGCGTACTCCGGATTTGCTGATGACGTGGCCTAGGAACAGAAGCTCGTCGTAAGCGAAGCGGCACTTTTCTGGCTTGAGAGTTAGCCCTGATGATTTGATGGCCTCTAGTACTGTTGCAAGCCGCCTAAGGTGATCGTCAAAATTTCCGGCGAAGACGACGACGTCATCCAAGTAAACGAGACAGGTCTGCCACTTCAATCCTGCTAAAACCGTGTCCATGACGCGCTGGAACGTTGCAGGCGCCGAGCACAGTCCGAATGGCATAACCTTGAACTCGTAGAGGCCGTCTGGGGTGATGAAAGCGGTCTTTTCGCGATCTCTTTCGTCGACTTCTATTTGCCAGTAGCCAGACTTGAGATCCATCGACGAGAAGTATTTAGCGTTGCAGAGCCGATCCAATGCGTCGTCTATTCGTGGGAGGGGGTATACGTCCTTCTTCGTGATCTTGTTCAGACGACGGTAATCGACGCAGAAACGCAGGGTTCCGTCCTTTTTCTTTACCAGGACCACAGGGGATGCCCACGGGCTTTTCGAAGGCTGGATGATGTCGTCGCGGAGCATTTCGTCGACTTGTTGCCTAATAGCTTCACGTTCTCGCGTCGAAACACGGTAAGGGCTCTGGCGGAGTGGTTGAGCGCACTCTTCGGTTATTATGCGATGCTTTGCAACTGGTGTTTGTTGAATCTTTGATGAAGTCGAAAAGCAGTCCTTGTATCGTCGGAGTAGATTTCTGAGCTCTTGCTGCTTGCTTATGGGGAGACTTGGATTTACGTCGAAGTCTGGTTCGGGGACAATGGTCGGCGGGGTAGAAGCGGCAGAATCTGTGAGGATTAAGGCATTGCTCGTTTCCACAATTTCCTCGATGTACGCGATTGTCATGCCCTTGCTGATGTGCTTGAACTCTTGGCTGAAGTTGGTTAGCATCACTTCCGTTTTCCCTCCGTGGAGTCGAGCGATCCCTCTTGCGACGCAAATTTCACGGTCTAGCAGTAGACGTTGGTCGCCTTCGATGACACCTTCTACGTCAGCGGGTATTTCAGTGCCGACCGAAATAACAATGCTGGAGCGAGGCGGGATGCTCACTTGATCTTCGAGCACACTCAAGGCGTGGTGACTACGAGGGCTCTCCGGCGGTATCGCTTGATCTTCAGACAGGGTTATCGACTTCGACTTCAAGTCGATGACTGCGCCATGTTGGTTTAGGAAGTCCATGCCGAGAATGACGTCGCGTGAACACTGTTGGAGGATAACGAAGGTGGCAGGGTAAGTCCGGTCATGAACGGTAATTCTTGCCGTGCAGATTCCAGTCGGCGTAATCAGGTGTCCTCCAGCGGTCCGAATTTGAGGGCCTTCCCATGCAGTTTTAACTTTCTTCAAATGGGCGGCGATGTGTCCACTCATTACGGAGTAATCGGCCCCTGTGTCCACTAAGGCGGTAACTGCATGGCCGTCGAGAAGCACGTCGAGGTCGGTGGTTCTTTGTCTGGCGTTGCAGTTGGGTCTTGGCGTCGGATCACGGCTGCGTCGTGTAAAACCGAAGCTGGAACGTCGCGTCATCAGCTTGTCTTTCGTCGTCGTATTCTTTACTTCCAGACTTCGTCGGGACGGCGGCGTGTCGTTATGTCGTCGAGGTAGTTTCTTCGGCGTCTTCGACGGCGGCGGAGGATCTTCGTCAGTTCGACGAACAGCAACCGCACCTCCATCGGTTGCTGCTTTTAGTTTTCCGGGTATGGGCTCGCAGAGCGGCCCCGAGCTGGGCCGCTGTATGGTCGGCGCTGCGGTGAAAGGTAGCGGCCTGGTGACGGCGAACGGGATGGTCGTCGAGGGTTCCACTGAGTGGCGGCGAGGTAGTCGGCGATATCGCGAGGGCGTTCACCTTGCTGCGGGCGCGGAGCGTTCACGGCGAAACCTCGCAGTCCCATCTCCCGGTATGGGCATCGTCGGTAGACGTGGCCGGCTTCGCCGCAGTGGTAGCAGAGCGGGCGGTGGTCGGGGGTGCGCCAAATGTTCGTCTTCCTCGCGTAGGTGCGCTGGGCGACGGGTGGTCGTGCTGGCGGTGGCGGCGGCGGCGGACGACGGAACTGCGGCGTGACAGGGCCCTGGCGCGGTCGCGGCGGGGGACCTTGACGGCGTGCGACGGCGGCGTAGGTCATCGCTTCTGGCTGGGGCTGCCGTAATTCAGGTTGCACCTCAGGAGCTCCCAGTGATCGCTGAACCTCATCTTTCACGATGTCAGCAATCGAGGCTACTTGAGGCTGCGACGAATTCAAGACCTTGCGGAGTTCTTCGCGCACAATGGCCCTTATGGTCTCTTGGAGATCAACGGAGCCCAGCGCTTGGACGGCGCACTGAGGCGTGAGCACTTGGCGGTTATATTGCCTAGTACGCATTTCTAACGTTTTCTCAATCGTCGTAGCCTCTGTCACGAACTCGGCTACGGTCTTCGGTGGGTTTCGGATTAGTCCGGCGAAAAGTTCTTGCTTTACGCCTCGCATCAGGAAACGCACTTTTTTCTCTTCGGACATTTCCGGGTCGGCGTGCCGGAAAAGACGGGTCATCTCTTCTGTAAAGATAGCGATGGTCTCATTAGGTAGTTGGCCTCGGGTTTCCAGCAGAACTTCGGCCCTTTCTTTTCGGACAACGCTCGTGAACGTCCTCAGGAAGTTACTGCGGAACAGGTCCCATGTTGCTAGGGTGGACTCCCGGTTCTCAAACCAAGTCCTCGCGGCATCTTCCAAGGAGAAGTACACGTGTCGTAGCTTATCTTCAGAGGTCCAGCTATTGAAGGTCGAGATCCTTTCGAAGGTTTCGAGCCAGGTTTCAGGATCCTCCGACGTAGCTCCACGGAAGGTAGGGGGCTCTCTGGGTCGTTGAAGTACGATGGGTGAGACTGGGGCAGCCATTGTGGTTGTCTTGGCCACAATCTTGGTCTTCTCAGGCAGAAGTCCGTGCTCCGGGGGCAGCTGTTGGAGACGACGGCTTACTCGATGGTCCGTGACTACGTTGGTGCTCTCTTTACGGTCCGGGCTTGGATCACGGCTTGTCGGGGGCGTGCGGTACATGGACCAAAAGCACCTCCACCAGATGTCACGTGGTAGTGACGGCGAAGAAAGAAGCAGTATGGTGGAATACAAAACTAGCTTTTATTGGGCGAACCTGTGCCCACAAAACAGGCTACACTTATAGCACAACGAAAGCGGCGAACACAGTCGGCGATCGTCGAAAATCTGATCTGCGGGTCAAGCGCGTCGGCTTTTATACAGCAGTCATCGAATGTTCTAGACTAAACGTTGGGACCCGCATGCCTTCTACAAAGTTCTACACCATTCGCGTCAAGCGATGAAATCAGATAACACAAGGTTCCGCGACAACAGACAGCGGATAGAAGCATCGATAACTTTCTAGAAAGTTCGGATACATGCAAGCGCGTCCCGCGCTGTGCGATAACATTTGTTAGGCGGCTAAACGTGGTCGCCCGATAGAGACAAGTACACGTGTCAGTATAGCTACCATGACTACTATTACACAAGACTAGCTTTCTTCCCACTCACCTTCAGTATCCTATGGTACAAGTTCTGCTGCTTTCTCTGGTGTTCTTCAATTTTCGCTGCGGTATTCGTGTGGTGAATTTGGAGCTTCGAGATATCCTCGGCTATTGCCTGTTTGGATGAAAACACGAAGGAAAGAAAGTAAACACATAATAAAGGACATCAGTGTGCATAGAATTCCAGGTGACCTTCACACCTTCTACAGCAATGCCACGTAACAGACAAGTGACCTTGTACAGTTGTTATTATTGTAATTAATTATGCATGAAAAGACAAATTACACAATAAAGAAAATTGTTACAGAAAAGCAGCTGCAAATTTTTTATTTGTAAAGGCAACGCAACTGTGCACGAAATGCAAATGTGCTGTGTCAGCCATTCCCTGGTTCAATAAAGGGACAGTAAAGAGAAATGCTAACCATTTAGACTTCCTAAAGTGTTTGCTCAAAATTCGACTTCCATTGATTTCAAAGCAATAGGTTTACTATAGACAATGAAGGTCTGAGTTGCATTTTAAAAATTTTTCACCAACCCCTATCACTCAAATGTCAGCGTGATTTCACAGATTTCAGTGCTGTTTTTTTTTCCCTCCATTGTAGTTCAGTAAAAATCCTTGAAACTAGAAGTTCAAGCAAAACTTGGGTGAGTTGGTGCTCAGATACCATGGTATAAATGACCTCAACAGTCCTGACACAAACAAAAACATAGACACAAGTTCAGTCTGTAGGCGGGCCAGGATAATTTTTTGTAGGGGGGTGTCGACGGCTCGTCCGAAGCAGCACAGTCATGGTAGGGAGAGCGGCTGGATGGAGCCACGCCGCCGAGTATCCCCACCACCGCAAGGGAAAGCCAACTTCTGGGGGCACTTTTCCGCAGCTTGACGTTCAATATATAGGGAGTCATTGCTATTTTTGTTCGATGTAAGCATAATTTTTTCTATATATACTCATTGTAACTATACCGTGTCCAGAAATTGTTCGATCTATAGAATAATTTGATGTAAACGGGTTTGATATAGTCTGGTTCGACTGTATAGAAAAACACCCGCTTACTTTGAACTCCATACACCCCACAACGGTAATTTCAAACAAAATCTCTCACTCCTACGCAGCACTTTCCAGACAAACCTTAGACAAATGAGAAGGTTCGATGCGTTGCTAGCTACCGTAATGCTGCGTGCTGTAAGAATGACATGGAAAGACGCACTGGAAGCAGAGATCAAACCAGAGCAAGCAGACAAGTGTATACTCTCCTTTCCCATCCAGCTTAAACAGAACAGGAAGAAGCCCTAAGCATGTGCTCGATCACATCATCTCAAACATTGTGTACGTGGGAGTACGATGCACATCAAGCGCACCCATCCTTTCCGGCTCACCCTCGCGTGAGGTGTAATCTTTTGGCACTATTTTTTTTTAAACAACAATCTTTTTATTTCAGTTCCCAGTATGCACTGCAGACCGAGGAATAGAATTGGGCTGAAGGTGTTTTGCAACACCTGACAAAGTCCCAGCTTCCCCTCGGTAGCTCAAGCACATGCAGTCATGCACTTGGACTTTATATGGATCGCAGGTTTCTTCCGGCACCTGTCTTGCACTCATGGAAGAAAGATAGCTTTTTAAGTGCAAGCCCAGAGACGGTTTTGGTTTAGTGTAACGTACCGCACAATCTATTGAGCGCTAGTATATTAAAAAGGGTTCTCCTTAGTTCGAACTTCGTTTTATTAAATAACTTTCCGGTCAACCCTTGAAATTCGAATTAACGAGATTCTACTGCATGTACACGCACACATATAGAGTACCAGAAGTGGCCAAAATTGAGCAATACAAGAAACCAGAGGTGGTGTAGTCAAAGCAATACTATCGCATTTGGAAAGCTTAGAACATCAGGACTAACCAGTGGAGGTGCCACTGGTTCGTCAGAACCAGGATGATTATAAATGAACCTTTAGAATAGAGATGATGACACGAAAGTGAAGCCAGACCACTGCCATCTTAGGAGAAGGCATAAACTAACATTAGCTTATAGAGAATAAATGGAAGCACTTTCCTTACACTGCCTACGAGTTTAACAAGTCTACTTTTTCCCTAAAAATCCTGCACAATGTGTGTCTTTGTGTTGTTGGTTTTAGGTTAACTGAATACCATGGTAAATTTTATTGGACATCATGTAATCAGTATTCAGCTTAAGGTTATGCTTTCACCAGGAACAACCAGCTTTCACTGTCTGATTAGCCTAGCATTTATATTACCAGAGCAAACGCATCGGAGCTGTGAGCACACTCCACTCAATGCAGTTCCATTTCAGAGGAGAATTGGGGGCAAGTGCTGGCTTCATTTCTGCTAGTAAGAAGCCACGGGAGCTTCCACTACAGCACATCTTGGTCAGAACACACTGCGAACAAAATCAGCATTCTGTACAGAAGTGCCGACAATGGAGGCGTAAGCCCACTCACATCTAGCCGACACTGGTGTTGCTTGATCTCATGCTCCTGAAGTTTGAAACGACGCCGAAGCTCTGCAAATCCGATCATCGGCACTGGGATGAGTCGCTCCGGGTCTGGGTTGTCCAGCTTAGCTTGCTCCCACAGCAATGGATCTATCCCTGTATGAGGGAGAAAAGAAAGATGTACACAGAACAATGTAAATCAGTGTAAACAAATACTGAAACAAGGGCTGGTAATTGGTCAGGCTATACATTGAGCTGCTTTTGCAGGCGGCACCACTGATGTGATGACACATTCACTTTCATTCATCAGTGGCACATCTTTGAGTACGCACTAACCGCATGTTATGTGCAAACATGGTAAACCGAATAATAATTTCTCAAAGATTTCTTTGTTTATGTGAAAACAAAATTGATTTGTCGATTGATACACTACACTTATAGAGTTTGAAATCTGAAAGCAACACTGGGGCTATGAGAAAACAGTGTAGTGAAGGGCTCTGGTTTAAATTTGACTACCTAGGGTACTTTAACATGCAAAATAATGTAAGTGCACAAAAGCTGCATTTCGTTCTCATGAAGATGCAGCCACAGCAGCTGGGAATCAAACCCACAACCTTGTGCTCAGCAGCACAATGCCATGGCCACTGAGCCATAGCGGCAGTTGAAGCAGAGGAGAAACCACATGGGTGCACAAAGATGACTTATACGTTCAAACCTAGATATAATGAACATGGATGTAACAAACTATCGAATACTATAATAAAGTAGATAAAAAGCCTCACCACTATTAGTGTAACAGATATATGTTTATACAGATATTGAAAATAGCGAAGTTATTTTTGTGTCAGATGCGACTTCATTATAAGAACTTATATTGAGGTTCAACTGTACCGTAAGCACTGCACATTATGCACTCCCCGTCAACACAGCATGAGAAAGGAAGAAACTGGAGAAGAAGAAAGAAAGGAAAAAAAATATGCCACCATCACGGCAGGAGGACAGGGGTATTAAAGCCAAGGGTCAGATAACCTGGCCCAATCCTGTATTATGCATTGAAGAAAAGTGTCGCAAATTCACACGTGACAGTGTGTGTTCAGAAAGCTGGACACAAGAGTCTATAAGTGAGCAGGGGAGGGCTTGAAATTGATCACGAATGCTGTTGAAAAAAAAAAAAAAATTAGATAAGAAATGGCAAAGTGAGGAAGTTTTTAAAAAACAAACATGCAAGTGTAATTAGACCAGGCCCGTCAACTGTACAGCAATGCTAGGTGTGATTGTTGGGCTAAGCATAGCCATGCATGACTTCAGTCCTACACTTCGGTTGCGGGGCAATGTGAAGGAGGCATTGCATGTTAACTTCTTTCGACTTTTTCGGTAGTGTTCTTAAATTATTAATGTCTCTTCAGAGAAGTCAAAGATGACTTCACACATGTAGTACTTTTTGGCAGGCTAGTTGGTTCATACCGAACTTTATAGTGTACTGCACACAACATTCCCAGTAATTTGCGGAAAAAAGGAGAAATGCGAGAGGAGGCTGAGCTCTTCCCTCTAGTGTATCTCCTTTATTCCACACTTTACAGTAAATGTTCTGCACAGTACCCTATAAAATTTTGTGCACGTCTTTTTCATTTCTTTACTAGTACTGTACTTAGTCTTTTTATACAAAATGGTGAAGAAAAATAGTGTGAAGTTGCCCGATAACAAAAAAAAAAAATTGAAGCTTTTAGCCAAGCCTTGTTGAACTTGTTCATAGTTCGATCGAAAGCACAAACCGCACTTTCTACTTGCCCAATCTCCTCCCGTTGGAGGAGGCATTCACTCACCACAAGGTGGATTCGCAAGGTAGTGCTTCAGCCAGTCCTTGGTTGCAGCTGCCTTGGAGATGGTCGAGTGCACACCCATATTAGTCAACTGGGGCTTCACAGTTGCCTGTTCCAGGTACGACACAACTTCGTTGGATGGAAACCGTCGTGTCTGCCCTGTTGGAGCACGTTCCATCACATACACGACCAGCTCACACCTGCAAATGTCATGTCAAAGTCCCATGCATTACTGGGCAGTAAAAAATTGCTCAGAAGTTCTTTTTAAGAATCTTGCATTCAAGTTCAGCAGCACCTCTGATTACTCTGCAGTGACGATGTTGTGACTAGTGTCCAGCTCCTCATTAGTGTTTGGGCCAATCTGAGACAAGAGCAGCATTTTTTTTTTCAATGTCAAGGGTCACCTTATTGAGGTCCATAAAGTTTTAAAGATGATGCACAGATTTTCTAAATAACTGTTCAGTTTTAGTCAATGCTATCAAAATAGTAAGACATCAGAACTGAATAAGAATATTTGAGAAAAGCAAATTCTAAATATCAAATCAAATACTCAATACTTGCTTATTTCTAAACAAAACGAAATATAAAGTTTGTCTAAAGTTTGTTTGATAAAGAAAATAAGACTAATTTACACTAGTTCATACATGGATGTAATGCTGTTTACAACTGAGTGTGTGGTCAACTAAGGAGCTTGTAAATAAGAAGTAACTGCCTTCAGTCGTCTAGAGCACTGAGACGAAGACAATAATTAAACAGAGGAACCGGACATCACCAAGTACACATACAGCGTTGTGCTCATTGGAGAAGATCAGTGTAATGCCACAGCACTAGAAATAACATTAGCTCTTTCCATGGCAATGACAAGTCTACTCTGACATAAATACTCTGCTCCACAAGTCACCAAACTTGTGAATACGTATTCCTTTTAAATGCAACATTTATTTGCCTAATGAGAGCATTCTGCATATCACGCGTGTTTGAATAGGCAGGCCATGACCCCAAGCTTGCTCCTAAAGGGACGCCAAAGAAAAAAATAAGTTGAGCTGCATTAGTAGATAACATTTTAAAATACAAAGAAAGACACTTTACTATGAAGGGAGGCCCAATGACCCAGAAAACACGTAAAAATGAAACATGGGTGGCGACTTCCATCTTGAAATTCCCTTACGCCGTCCCTTTCATGTCATGGATTTCGACACCATTTAATCAGGCTTAATAATTTTTTCACCAGCAAAGATGGACTACACAGTATTCTAAAGAAGTCAAAGACTGAACTTAGCAAGGTTTTCTTAACTTTTGCTGCCCCACAATGGCACAAATAATGTAACTTTACAAGTATATGTTGACACAGTGTTTCTCTCTAGTGACCCCATAAGGTCTTTGACACAGACAGTTCCAGTGGATGTTTTCCAAACACCAGGCCCAGTTATGAATGCAAGGTGACCACAAGAGACCACGCACCTGTTGACATCAAGGCTCTTGAGACCTTCGACACAGACAGCGACATTTGGCTTGTTGCCCAGCGCGCGCTGAAGCCCCTCAACCAGCTGCGCCTGCAAGGGTTGCACCTCCTCCAGCTTCTTCTCAAACAGCAGTGCTAGCAGGCCGTCCTCTGGCTTTGCTTGTGGCAAGCGGCTATAGCCGATCGCCTATGAATAAAAGAGAACTCTGTGACGTCAGATTTATTTGGAATGCGTATATTTCCACCTAAGGTAACGGACACACTGAAGAATCAAGTCTAAAAATCTGTCTTTAGTATCCGATAACCTTCAAAAACAAATTGCAACTAACTTATGAGAAGAGCTGACTATGAGAAGAGCTGACTAAACTATTAAAGCAACCTTGACATAGCTCCAGGGGTCTAATTTTTTTCACTAACAGCCTTTAAATAGCACATTAGCAGACAATGTGTACACATGGTAATTAGCGAACATGATGCAAATTTCAGACCATGACTTCAGAGATTTTCAGTGCACTAAACACACTGCTTAATCTCATAGGTCATGCTGAGGAGAAATGCAGGTTCTCTATGTTGTTCTGGGTTTTTCCATCATTTGTCGTGTGCGTTAAGGTATTGTTTCTTTTTCAATTTTGGCATCAGAAGCGCCTGTATTTTACAGCTTTTTGTGATGCAACTACAGTCACCAACCTATAAATCAGATACCAATAATTTGAACAAGCTTGATTATTTAGACAGCTCCTGTGCACCGTTACTAACGCCATAAACTTAATGTTTAAGGATGACCAAAATTTCGGACACCTTACGGCGCATTGTGCAATAATTTGGACTCTGACTGTAAGGCTGTGTGCTAATTTGGCCACCGAGTCAAGCAGAAATAGGGCCACTTTTGTTTAGACACATGCCCGGAAAGATTATTGGACATGTTGCCGGCGCCTCCTTGAAACCAAAACTAGTGAAGGCTAATCAATCTATTAAAGGCTCCATTTGCGACTTGTCGTGCAAGTCCCGTTCCATTCTTATCATCCACTGCTCGCGGCTGGGTGATCTCGTTGATAACATGGGTGTAGCATCGCTCCGACCACTGACGAAGCCCAAATTGGAAAAAGAATAGCATATAAGGCATAGCTAGAAAATCACAGCCACGGACTGCCTAGGTCAAAAGCAAACAAATGTGTACGTAGCAATGCTTTGACAAACTTGGGCCATATTCTCAGATGATTACTTTCGAAGCTACTTTGTGTAACCAGCACTAGACATATCAACAGGTGGGAGTGTTTTTACAATGTTAAGACAGCGTGCTCGCTACTGTGCCAAGAATACCATCGCTCGTACACATTATTGCGTTTTGCGTTAGTCATGTGACAGATGGCGTACTTGGAACTGTGCCAAGAATGCCATCGCTCGTAGACGCCAATGCGTTTTGCACTAGTCATCTGAAAGATAGCATGCTTCACACTGCGCCAGGAATGCCATCGGTCGTAGATGCCGATGTGTCTTGTGCTAGTCATGCAAAATTTAAGGTATCCCTGAAAATGACAATCCGAGAATACAGCTCCCCTTTTTTGACCACTTGTGGAATAAAGTCACTCATTTTCCGGTGAATCCAGTATTTCAGATTTGCAACTGTTCAGAGGTTGTGGGGGTCTCCGTCGAGCCCGAATTATTGGTTGGCAACTGTACTTGCATTTCAAACATAAGATTTTGCACAGATGTTGCTCTACATCTATACTATCTGAAGCTAGGTTCTTTATGCCATTCAAAATCTTGTGGCAGTCAGCCTTCATATTACTGAAACTGTGTTTGCTGTCTGTCTATCCATTCTGCTCCTCCGAAGTCTTTATACCTCCAAATAAACAATGCTTTCGCACCAACAGATGTTATGTGTGACTGTGGTTATGTGAGAAAATGTCAAGAACTGCAAATTTGTGTCCAGCATGATAGCCACTGATGGCATGGCCATCATCATGATCACAAGACACTGTCTACTGGAGCCATTATGACATTGCAAAGTAGCCAACTACCTTACTGGTTAGATAAGTACAGTGCTCCTGACTGTTGCCTAGGCACTAACTTCCAGTCCATAGTCACTTAGACAGTTGTATTGCAGCTACATATTTGTCGCTTGAACACATACTGGTGATTCATTCCTTCTTTTCTCTTTTGATTCACTTCTTTCTATTATTCATTATTAAACGCTCTAATTGTAAAACACACAAGAAATTTCGCGCATAAATGAAGTATTTGCTGTTGCCTAGGGCACATCTGTACACATTGCAGTCATCTAAATATGCATCACATAAACTGCACACCACAAGTAATGTCACAATGTGCACGTGGTTGGTTCTTCAGTGGTTGGTGTGTTGAATTAAGTCTTCCTACCATGACATAGCTCCAATCCCATGTGCCATCGAAGGATAATGTATTTTTTTTATTTCGATTCCTGACTTTTTTTGCACAACAAATTAACTTCACTAGGTTGCATATTCCCCTGTAAATCTGACTGCAATAAGAGAGGGTGCTTCAATGCTTAACAAACTGAAGTGGTCCACCTTGAATCGACAGAAGGGGTTCTCAGTGGTGAACACCACAGGAGGTGCCGTGGCCGAGAAGTAGCCCTTGCCAGTGCCCCAGAAGGCCTGCAGCTGATTCCACTTCGACAAAATGGTGTCCCTCTCATCATTGAATACTGTGGGCAGAGATAGTGCCGTCGCCAGGTTGGTGATGTTGCTGGCCGAAGGCGCGGCCGCTGCCGCTGCACTTGCCGCTGTGGGGCCGGAAGCACCAAATGACGGGGCCGCACTGGTTCCAAAGCCGGTTGAGAATAGTGAAGTGCCTCCAAATGGGTTGCTCTGTGTTGTGGTTGTGTTGGTACCGAATCCTGAGAGATATGACATGGAATTTAATGTGAGCTCAACATTGATGGCTCAACCATCCTGTTTTAGCATAAAGATGCCAAGTGGCTTGCATGCACGTGTGTGAAATGATATGGAGCCCTTGTAGTAGAATCCCAAGGATGTGCGAATATTTGAAACTTCCGAATGACAAACCGAGCAGTGTCCTATTCGATTCAGTGTTATAATTGAATAGCCACTATTTGAAAATACGAGTATTTCTTTAGAATAGGTTGCGAATATTTAAAAGCATTCAGTGTGCCCAATTAAGCATAAAATTGAAGCAGTATTACAGTAAATTTCAACCCTGCAGGCACAGCACAGTGGAACATGTTACGTCACTTCGGGAGCCATACTTTACCGGCTATAGTGAGATTATTCACACTCTCTGAAGAGTCCTGTGCACGTAAATAAGCTGATTGTTTGTTCCAAATGCTGCATTTGTGCTTTTACTAAACAATGTTTCATAACGTGCTGTGTAATGACAGAAACTCTAACATTAAGAATGCTGAGATACGAGCATTGCTTTGTATTAATTGTGAGAATGACTACTCATAATTCGAGAAGTGTTCAATATTCGATTTGATTCAGTTTCAAAAATTACTATTTGCACACCCTTATAAAACCCTTTACATGCAATATGCAGTACTTGCACCGTAGACGGCATTACTTTGGCACACATATAACAAGCCTGTCCTTTGTTATATACAGTATGATGAAAGTTCAGATTTCATGTTCAGAAAAATCGACGATTGGCATCATGCAGCTTTCTTCATGCATACACTATGAACGTCATGCTGCCTGCAGTGCATAACCTAGCCACTGCATGCATCTCCTTTACTGTCACATAAAAATTTAGTTGTTAGTTGTCCCTGCCCCGATGTTTTATTGCCTCATTTGTAGAGTTCACTGCAAGAGATAATATATAACTGTTGCAACATTCTACGAGCCAATGTAAAACAGCATGTGATGTTTGTCTTTGTTTATTGTTTTTTTTAAGTATCTTTCAGAGAACATATTAACAACACACACAATTTTAACTCTGCTGTGTTTCTGTATCAGTCATAGAGTAATTTGGTAATTTTCTCTCTTGTACCGACTCCTTCACCAGATGGTCTGATTTACCATACAACCATGCTTTTCTTATGACAATATGACATAGCTAAGACTCTCTCACACAACTTCTGCATTTAGAGGTAATGACATACTGATAGCAGGCGTTCACAAGCTACAATGCACAAAACACTGCATTTAACAAGTGGCCCTGTCCTCACCTCCAAACGAAAAGCCAGTGTTACCAGCTGTTGTTGAAGCAGCTCCAAACGAGAATGTTGGTGCCGCCGTAGTGGTTCCTAGGGTACCGCCGAAATTAAATGTTGGAGCTGTTGCGGTCGTTTGCGCGCCAAATCCAAACCCAGTGCCAGTTGCTGCTGGCTGGCCAAAGCTAAAGCCAGTGTTTGTCGTGGCGGCAGTTGGCTGGCCAAATGTGAACCCGCTAGTTGTACTGGCTGCTGCTGGCTGACCGAACGTAAATCCAGTGGTTGTCGTGGCCGCCGGCTGACCAAACCCAAAGCTAGTAGCCGCAGTGGGAGCAGCCGCTGGCTGGCCAAACGAGAATCCGGTAGTTGTTGTGGCAGCCGCCGGCTGACCAAACGTCGAGCCAGGCTGGCCGAAAGTAAAACCCGTGCCAGTGTTCGCAGGCTGTCCAAACGTCATGCCGAATCCAGTTGCTGCGGGTGCACTCGTCGCTGGCGTCGTACCAAAGCCCACACCTGCGAAGGGTGCATTGTCGAGGTTACCATCGTGACGAGCACATGCACGGGGACGGCGACTAAACGAAACGCGTGCCCTATCACTCCTTTTATCCTTTCGTGTTGTACTTTGTTGCAGCGAATTCGCTCATTAAACGAACGCCAAGAGCACAAAGAATTACGACTCACCAAATTTTCCTGCGATCTGACAGAACGAAATCGAAATTCTTAGCAGGATAATTGGCACGCAGCCTTTCTCAGAACAAGGACATACTATGCAATTCCGTATTTCAATTCGAGTGGTTTCAACGCAATAAATCAAAACACGTGAATGGCACTGTCAAAACTTACCAGGTGTAGCGGTCCCAAACGTTGGTGCGGTCGTCGTGGTAGTCGTGCCAAATCCTGTAAAGCCGAATCCCGTTGGTTTTGCGGGAGCACCAAAAGTGAAACTGGACATTCCTATCTAATTACAAAGTTTTGGTGTTGCACCTAACTAAAAACAAAGCCGATGGAGCAGTGTTAGAAGCAGTAGTCGCTACAAACTTGCTTAAAAGGTATCGGCAAAAGCGCGCATCGCCGCCATCGTGTTTAAGGTTCAATGTGGCCAGGCGATGGTGAAGGCCACGTTGAAGCCTGTCGTATCTATTTAAACTTCTTTTTGTACAAATCACAGCTTTTATTGTTTTCATCTGCTTATAGTAAGTTGAAGACAGCGCTTATTAGGACGTGCAGTGACGTCAGGTAATGTTCTGAACTGTGAAGTACCCAACAAAAACAGCAAGCCGTTTCGCCAACCAATAGCGTAAGTTCTGGTTTTGAACTGAACGCGCTAAGCGACGTCGGCTGCTCTCAGGCGCACGTAGTTGTCGCAAGTGTCAGCGGTAGATCCGCATCGAGCTGAATGAAAACGCTCTTGATGTTAGTTCACTATCAAAACTAGTATCATTAGGTGTCTTTGGGTGTACATATGTTGAATTTACTGGTTCCACTATCTCAGAGTCATTTTTCATCAGTTTCATTCAACAACATCTTTAGCGGCTCTATAATCAAATGAAATTATCTGGTTTCTTTCCCTGGAACACACAAGAATCTTGCGTCCGTCATCAGATTTTCGTCATGGATGTATAACTATTGTAACATGAGACTTAGAAACAATACAATATTTTGCAATTACGAAGTTTTTCTATACCATGTGCGTGAAATTGGTCGGAAGAAACCTCGGGTCTCGTTGCGTGTTGCATAAGGAATTTATTTTTGTGGATTACATACGAAAAAGAAAGTAGTTTAATAAATAATGCCTAGCCAGAATGCTGTAGGGAAAATATGTTTCACAGTGGACTGGTTTTCTTTAAAGTGTATTAACATGAAATAGTCTAAAAACCTGTTTGTACGCGCTCAACGTTCGATGTTCTCGTTTCCTATGCGCATTTGCGCACTTGAAAATACCACAACAAAATCAATACTGCCAAGAAAGTTGTTTCAGCCACTATATACACTATGCAAACTATTTAGCTAAAGTAAGTTTGTGCGGTGAGTGTGCAGAATTTTTTATTCACAGAATTCCTTTCACATAGAAAACGCAAGTAGTACCAGTTCTTTCTTTTTCGCGCTGTAATTCACGCCACATTCTACAGAAATGGTGTAGAGCAGAGTACTCCTTGCTTATTTTTTACTCGGCTTAGATATTTAAACAGCGAAAGTTCACAGCAATTTACTAACCGCAATTCGGCATGCAATCAAGGATTCAGCCGGGACGAATACGGGCTAGCCTGCTATTTGTTACCCGTGTCAAACTTTCGACGCAACCTCGAAAACTTTCGCCCATTAAAATCACTACAGCGCCTGGCAGCTTTCCACAGGCTTTTTCATGCAAGTAAGAAGCGTTTTCCGACCACAAAACAGGCGAAGTGATGTCACTACAGCAGGCCGTATATCAGAAACTTGACTTGCTCGGCTCCCAGAAACCCTCATACGTGTAGCAACAAGCGACCGCAAGCCAAACACGCCTTTGACATTTGTGCGCGCCGTACTGCATCGGCGGTTGGATATTCCTGCTCCCGAGATGTTGGAGTTATAGAACACGTTACCGGTCCGATGGTAAAGCGGAAAAAGCCTGGATCATGCTCTGCACAGGAAGAAAAGCGCCCCGAAGACTCGTAAGCGTCGATCTCCTCGTTAAGCCTACTTCGGGATTTCTTGTCGTCGCCATATTTTTCTGCGCTTATTTTTCCAGTGTTTTTTCTCCGTCATCGTTGTGCAGATTCGCGCACGGAAATGTCACGCACTGTCTCGCTCATGCCAACCGCGCAGGAGCGTGCCAGGTTCAAACCAAAGCGCGCCCGATCGCTGTCGAAATAAATGCAGAGGGTCTCCTCGTCCCGGAGGGTACCGAAGTTTAAAAACCTTTTCGTGTTGGTAGCCATCTTACTTCCGACAGTATTTTCTGCAATTTATAATTTAGATTGCTGCTTCTTAATTGCCATTGTGCTCTTACTAGTCATATTTATCGCGTGGAATTTACTCGTCTTGCGTTTGTGCGTCTTCGCAGATCAACGGAGGCTGGGAAGGAAGCCGGAGATGCATCGGCTCCTAACCGCGCCGAAGTCCAGCCTGCTGCTGTTCAGCAGCTCGCTCGCACTCGTTCCCAGAACGCCCCACGTCTCGGCTCGCCCAGCGGACTGAACAGTGCAGCGGCTGGTGACGATGGTGTGTCGGAGAAACAAGAGGCGAAAAGTGCAGTGCCTGTGCAGCGTTCAAGCTTGCGCGTTACGAAGCGACCGCGCAAAGACGCCAGCCCGCCGCCCAGTACGTCCAACCCGCCCGCCACCAATGCGGCTGCAAACAAGAAATCCACTGGTCAGTGCCTTTTCCCGCGGTGCCCAGTTTCGGTAGTGCCTTTCGTCTTGCGGCGTCCGGTGATGTCGGAAGCAGTGTTTTATGTGGCGGCAAAGTGCCCGTGATGCTGCCGGCGATATGGGCGCGCTACTGTCGTTGTCTTTCACGTTTGATTGATAGCTTGGCCGATCGGACGTGCCAGCCTTCCTGCTGTCGTTTGTGTATCCGATAGCATTGCCCTGGAGGGTGAACATGCGAGCAGCGCCTGTCGACATCCACAACGACGTTTGGTTTTGCTGACAGTGCACTCACACGTGCTTGAAGCCGAGCGTAAAAGTGTGTGTGTGTGTGTTGTGATTGTCTACGACGTAACATTGTTCTGATCATATGTCTTGCTAGCCGCCAGTTCTTCTCGTTGTTGCTTAGAGTGCCCCGATTATATCATTGTGTACGAAATGTCATTACACTTTCACAAGACGCCGCACTAGTTTCTCCCTTACTGCCCCTCTCTCTAAAAGAAAAAAGTAAGAACAATCTTGTGAACAGCGTGCACACATTGCTGTTGATGCCAATAGTTGAAGAGCATGAACCTCATGTTATTACTCCTCAACATTATGAATTGCACATCCTTCGAGTTGCACTACACATTTCATCCCCACTTAATGTTACAAGGAATTTCTCCTGTTGCATATGTGGCCCTCATTTAGCAAGTTGAGATAAATAAAATGTTTAGTGAGAGTTGGCAAAGTTAGCCTAATTATGCTCCTACCATGCTGCTCCACTCACCAAGGTTTAAAGAAAGAACCAAGGGACAACCCAAATAGCAACAGTCTCGTGTGCCCCACAGCCTGGTGCTCGTAGAGGGCAGTAGCAAATGTCAGCGTTATGCAACAAAGAGTGACGTGGCTGAAAGCTTGGGAGAGTTGCCACACAGGTCACATACCTGTGTTCCCTATGTTACCTGAACCATGTTCGATTCAGAAAAAGTACCTCAAACGAAAAAGTGCAGGGGGTGCCGGGCTGCACCCACTCGCTGCAAGGTTCAAGGGTGCAGTGCACCACAGCGGCACCTTGCCTTGCACCCCGTTCAATCGAGCACTGGGGTGCAGGGTGCACTGCTGCACCTCGGGGAATCGAGGGTCTAGGTGCAGTGCACCATGAATAGGTGCAGAAGGTGCAGAGAAACTTGGCTGAATCGAATAGACCTAAGAGTTTATGAGGGCAAATAGGAAAGTCTATGCCCCTATTTTTTTAAAACCAAGTTATGGCTGTAAATGCAAAATCAACATATCCATTACTAGCGGTGGACCTTTCTTGGACCGGCCCGGCCTTATCTGCTGGTAGCTCTGTGGCACGGCCCTGCTGTCAGTTGTTGAAGATGGCAGTTGTGCTTCACACATCCATGGCGTATGAGCAACGAAGTGTGATTTGTTTTCTATGGTGCAAGGGATGAACGACCATCGAAAGCCACAGGGAAATGCAGCCCACGTATGGGGACAGGTGTCTCACTTTGAGAAGTGTGAGCTGAGGGTGTTGTGAGGTCGCAAGAGGCTGTGAAAATAGGCTGGTGGTTCCACTGCCGGACGAATTCTACCACAGTACCACGGCATCCGAAATTTAGTGCTGCGATGGGACAAATGCCGGAACCAGTGTGGGGACTATGCGGCAAAATAGTGTAAGGCATGTAGAATGGTATGTATATTTGTAATTACCTGTATGTACCTTATTTTGGCTAATAAAAAGTAGGGGCAAAGATTTTCTGATTCGCCTTCCTACAAGGCCACGTTTGATGTGCAAGCTCAAGAGGTTGACTCCTGCTCTAGAGGTCAGCTAAGCTTATTGCCTGAACTTTTTTGCCCAAAGAAAGCCTATTGAATTTCGCAAATGTTTTTTGTGAGGTTACAGCATCCAATATTAGTTTCATGTAGTTTATAACCATAGGCTGAAATTTGTAGGCTTGTTGTGGGCTTGTTACAGAACAGTTTAAATGGACATCTGGTGCAGAACGATGCCCATATATCTGCATGTTTTCTTGCTTTGCATTCTTTTATTTGGAAGGTGATTGCACTTTATGGCAGTCTATAAAAGAATTGGTATTGCAGATATGATTAGTGTAATTTGTCCACCTGAAATGTATCGGCAAGGGTTTCTTAGAATGTTCAACTTTGTTGGAAACCCTTCACTGTGCAAAGCATATTATTAAAAAAATTGGAGATGGTGACATGCCATGTTTTTGCTAACCACTTGCACATGATATCAAACTCTGGCTTGCTCTCACTTAAGCATCTCATTTCAATGCAGGAATAAAGAATTGTCTCTGTATTGTGACGACCAGCTAGAAAACACTGATGAACAAAGTATTACTATCGCAAAGTCAATAAGTTAGTAGTGCAAAGTAGTGTAAATACAGAAGACATCTAATGTGTTGAACAGGTCTGCAGTGAACAGGTTGAACTCAAGTCTGCAGTGAAGGCCTGCCCACACCCTCATAACTGCCAGCCACTGTACTTCAGCGAGGCTGCAAATTGCTCGAACTTCAAACTTTCCCTGTTACCTAAATAAGGCGGTAACCACAAAAATAAAATTATAAGCACATAATTTTGCATGTTTTCACCTGTCTATTATAATAGAACGGTGTAAGCCTAATCCTTTATTGAACTGAAATAATATGCATGCTTTGCTGCAATTATTTATTATCAAGTTTCACTTCAGTTGGCAGTGAAGTTCCATGAGTAAAATGAGGTCAGCAGTGAAATTAACTGTGCTGCGGACTTTTGAAGAGTGAAAGCTCAGACTTCATACACTTTGTCCGTGTCTCTTGCACACCTCATCGCTTCTGCCGATGAAAAGACTGCAAGAAGTGCAGACGCTCTGGAGGTATCAAGTACGACACCATTTTGAAATGGTCACATGACGATGATTTTGTTTGCTTCTGTGATTGGTTGGCAGAGTAACAATCTTGCGTGGCCTGTGTGCTTTGGTTGCCAAGTGCTGTTTCTTTAAGTTGTATCCTACTTTAGTTCTCCTTGATCGTTTCTTTCTTTATCAAAATCTCTATCTCTATATTGTACACTTACCTATGCCTGTAACGACCCCGGCTCTGTTGATCTCTTCCCTACTCATTTTTTTCCGCCAGTGCTGTAAACATGTCGTATTTATCTTGACTGCTGACCAGTTAAACCTTCCATCCGTGAGCAGTGCCATCAAGAGCTGCTACAGGGGAGCTCCCATTGCGAGCATCATCACCTCCTCTCTGTCATGAGCATGTTCCTCCACAACAATTCTTTCCACCATTCTATGCTTTTTTGTATTTGACACTGGATGAGCTTTCTCCTCATTTGTCACTTCATAGACAGTGGAGTGCCCATTTTTTCATCCCTATTATCCCATCAAATACTTGATACATTCTGCTTTCGGTGAGACGATCATTGTGCACTTTGCAACTGCTGCATTTGGCTGACCTAACCGCCTATCAACAAGTACAAAGGACATTTGGACACTGAACATGGCGCTCGCTGTCATGTCATAACAGTGATCTGTGAAATGCGCAGGAGAGGAGGTGACAGAATTTAACTATATGTGGCATTACTTAAGTCATTCTAGGGATATTAATCACCGATGAGATTTCTCCACTTTTGCTTTTGCCTTTGCCAGAGGTACTGTTCACTCACAATATGAAACAAAATTCTGACTTATGGTTATTGTATATAAAAGTGCATAGCAATGTACATGAAAAGTGTTGGGGGTTTCGGAATGTTGAAGGAATGAGCAGATGGTCGTTTTAGAGTACTAACTGTAAGCTTCCTAGTATGAGTACAAGAATAGATATAGGCTCAGAGGTTCATGATTGTCTATTATCTAGCAGATGAACAGGTTTATTTTTAATGTTTAGAAAGTCTTGAATGGCTGCTTTAGTGGAAGAGGTTCTTTGTGCCATTGGTCAAACTACTGGTCTTGCTGCTCTTGACAGCTTGTTATGAAATTGTTGTTCTGTTCAATCATGCTTGTGTGCTGTTTGATTCTGCACTTTTTAAAGAAAACATTAACATTGAATTGAGTCGTATACGGACAGCCTGCATCCAAAGCTAAAGGGTGCCTGCATTTGTGTGCAGATTCCCTTTCTCTACTTCTCTGTCTTGAGACATGATGGGGTGAGCACCTATATTTGGGAGTTGCTTACGTTTGACAGAATTCCGAGAGAAGGTTCTCTGCGCTATCTTTCAGTGTCAAAGCAAGGCGGGGCCGATGCTGGCAAGACACGCCGCCCGTGGGAGCTGTGGAGTATCGAGGACAAGAATGCCTTCTTTGAAGCTGTTTGTGAGGCATGTGTACATGTCTATCTTTTAATTGTGACTGAGCTGTTTGCAGTGGTGTAGTGATGTTCATCTTGAAGGGCTTGTCATTTGTTTTAGGGCCTGCCTAAGTTCTTGCATAGTGTGTAATTAAAAAGACACTAAAGAAAAAAATTATTTGAGCTGTGTTAGTAAATTACCCTTCTGCAAAGGTACTCTTCCTGTGAGAGGAGGCTTGGTGAGCCATAACATACACAAAAACGAAAGATGTGTGGCGATGCCACTTTTAAGTTACCACATCAGCTCATTGGGTAGTCATGTTTGTTGAAGGCGTCTTCCCAAGTCTAGCTAATTTTTCATTGGTAAAGATTCATTGCATTATACTTTTAACCTTGGTATAACGAAGTAGGTAAAATCGCCAATTTGCATCGTTATATCGAAATTTAGTTGTATTAAAATTCGACCTTTTCTGTTAATAAGTGCAGTCGCCGATAGATTTTTGTTATATGAAAAGAGGCTGCAGAATTTTCGGAGTTATTGGGCAATCAAAAAGAGCAAATTTGAATGAGAAAACAATTCATATTGATGAATTTGGGAGTTGGTTTCATGCCACGTGGATGATATCTCCACATAGGCCGTACGAATTAAGCGAAGCCAGCCACGCTTTCGCGTGCACTCTGCCCCCACAGCTGATAGCGTTGCCTGCACTGGGACGACGCTATCATGAAAAGCGCAGTGGGGAGTGAATGCTTCGTCTGCCTCTCCCTCCAATGAGCCACCGAAACTCGAGATTACGCAACATTGAATGCTAAATGCTCGGGAGGACAGCTTACCTGATGCCACTCGCACTCTTTGCACCCACGACAGATTACCTCTAAAGCAGGGCACGCGAGCTCATGAGCAGCCTCGGCTGCCCAGACCCGCACCAGCAATCCCAAAGCATGCCATTTACCCCTGACCCTCCCGCGCACTTTGCTTTACCACGAGCTCGCCCCCTCCCCCTCTTTCCCTTTGCTTGCAGGGGGAGGTGGCACTTGTGCGTGAAGCCACCATCCTTCTTTCTTGTCCTCGCACACTTTCTCTAGCACCTAAAAAGCACAAAGTGCGCAGGGTGTGATGGGATCTTATCGCACGTGGACTTTATACAGAACATGATAGGGCTCCTCCATTTCGGGCGTCCTCTTGATGGACCAAGCGATTTGAGAGGTGCTGTTTGCAAGCAGCTGCTTGTAATTCAATCATTTGAACATCTGCGTCGTCCGTGGAAGTTTCCATTTATTGTCTCTGCATTCTTTTGCTGCGAAAGCAAAATTTTGTTATATTGAAATTGCATACAAACGTACTTCGTTATATTGAGATTCTAATTATGTGATGTTCTTTGGACAAAAGGTTGTGAAAAGTTAAATACTTTGTTATATAGATAATTTCGTTATATTGAAGTTTGTTATGTCGAGGCTTGTCTTATGAAGGAGCCAAAGAGTGAACTTAGTTTTCAAAACCTTTTACCGAGCCACGACAGCCCAAACACAAAACATATATACTTTGACGTTCCTGGCAATTCACTGACTTTGTCGCAGCATTAAAAAGTGGTACTTTGAGCATTATTTTCTCTTTTGGTAATCATCCTTTACTGCAAAATTAATGAAAATAGTTTGAAAGAGTACTTTTATTAGTTTAAACTGATTTACTGCTTCTCTTAGTGGTCCCCTTAAATATTCAAGCAACTTGCTGTCAAACCTGCCTAATGGAATTCTGTCACTGGACCCACCAAGCAGAGATTCTGTGTTCACCTCCCCTTGCTTCTGAAACAGATCCATTTCTTTTTTCTTTTTCTTACAGTTTGGGAAAGATTTTGAGAGTATTCAGTCATATATCGCTCAGCGGAGCAAGAAGAAAGGTGTGCCCGCACACTGCATCAAGAACAAGGATCAAGTACGACACTTCTACTACAGGACATGGCACAAAATAGCGAAGGTCATGGATATTGGAGAAGGCCGGGAAGGTACTTCGCTCACATATTGATGCGTTTGTGCATTCATGTGTGTTTGCATGCCTGTGAGTATGTGACATAGGTAGGCAGGGTGTCTACCAACCGGGAAAACCGGGAAAACCAGGAATTCTCAGGGAATTTGAACAGTCTGGAAAAACTCGGGGAAAACTCAGGGAATTTGTGCTTCTATCAGGGAAAATTAGCTGTAACTTTATTGAAAGGGAACGAAAGTCGTGTTAATGCTGCCTCCAGTAACAGAGGAATCGCAACGAATCGTCATTGACGCCGTGTCATCGGCACGATGTATTGCCAGAGTAGTTAACGACCGATTTTCTAGACGCCCGATTTTTCGGACATGCCCGATAATTTGCACGGTTTTGCGGCACCACCATGTACTCCATATAGTTAATGTATATTGCCCTGACTGCAGGTCTGAAATTGCATTAATCAAAGCCGCCACCGCCGCTATTTTGATTATCTCGCCGCCTCGAACCAGCACTGTCGCAGGCAGATCCGCTGGCAGCCGTAACCACCACCGCGGCAACGCTAGGCCTAGCTGCTTCTATGTTCGCTATTAAGCTTCTTGCCGTGCGGTGCCGTATTTTTCATTGAAAGCATTCGCCGCTATCACCAATGGCACCGACTCCGCCTTTGTAATCCTCGTGATTGGCTTTGAAGTTCGCAGAGCACAGTGCGTTGCGTAATGCCAGTCTTCGAAAGTTAGCTTCGCCTCAGTACAATAGTGTTAGGCGGTGAAGCATAACAAGCGTAGGAAGGGGGCAATTGCCACGGGACACAGTATGTATTCCCTAATTACATATGCGTGCACCCCGTCTCCTGTCACAGTACAAGCCCTGATATGCCTAATAAGCGTACTGGCAGGCCTTCAGAGCTTTTTCAGACGTGCCTGTGGTAATTTTAGCCCTTAAAGGCAGTTAAAGACATGCATTAATTTTTTTCAGACTGCCCTTTTTTTTTCAATTTTTTTTTGCGGCCCCTCGGAAGTTCGAAAAATCAAATGTTGACTGTACAACTGACCAAGAGGATGCTTCAGATGATACATGTGATGAAAGCATGGTAGAAGGAGGATGAGAACAGAAAGGACCGACGCACTGACGAATTAACGGGAAAGGAAGGGTGCCGCCGCCTTCTCGAAGGAGCTTGAGCTAAATAAACTAAGTGTTGGCTGACGCTGAGACACAGGTGTCCCTCATCCAAACCAAAATAAGTTGTTTAAGCAGTGAAACCCAACACTGAGATGTTGTGTACGGGCTGAGAGTATGTCAGGACAGTTTATGTTGACTTCCCAGCTGCTGAGAGAGAACCTTAGTTGTGACAAAGTTCAGGACCTCATACAGATGAGCTTGCTATCAGTTGATAGAAATAGCTGATATTAAAAAATATTTACTTATGTATGCATCTCCTTTTCATTCGTATTTGAAAATGCTCGACTCAATTTGGAATGGGCTTTACCATTTCTTTTGCTGTGCATTTTACTAACACCTTCCTTCTGTTTTCTTTTTAAATAAAATAGATATTACTCCTTACTATTCAAACTGGATTAAGTAATTTTTTTTGTTTCAGCATGCTTACTAGAGAGTGACAGCATCGGGCAACGTGGTGTCAGCCTGTCTTGACAAAAAACAAAGTTCTGGCTGATTCAGGGAATTTCGCAAAGGTGTTCAGGGAAAACCTGGAAAACTCAGGGAATTTGGAAATGTCAACTTGGTAGACACCCTGGTAGGGAAAGTTTGAGTGAGGCATTCATGTTGTATAACTTCAGTCTTTTTTTTTTTCTTTTGCTTGTGTCTGTAAGTACAGACCTACAAAGCGTTGTATATTCATATTAGCATTTTGCTGTGTACTACGTTGTCATGTACATCGATTTAAGGCATGACAGCGTCTCACTGCCTGTAGACCATGACATTGGCCTCTAGTTACCGTATTTTCATAGTCTGTAAGGTCTATAATGGTCTTGGTAATAAAGGACACAGCACATTGTAGCAGCCATACAGAAAGGGGCATTTATAACACCTTCTGTACAACAAATGGAATGTGCTGATGGAGATAAGCTAAGAAATCGAAGAAGTTTGACCCAGCACTCAAGGATGCAGAGCGAATATGGTTCAGCCATGCCAGTCACCGGCTTCCGTAATTTGTGGGTGCAGTCTTGTGAATAGATGCACATTTGAGCAGTCATGTTCACCTGTGACTGTGCTGTCCAGGAGCAAAAGGCGAGCCATCTGCAAGTTAGTTCTGTGGAGCGCGCTGATGCGCATGCGGGGAGCCTGTGCGAGATGCCAATCCCGCAGATGTAAAGGAGAACACACATTCCTCTTGTGCCTTAGTCATCTTGCCGTCAGGTGGTGATCGCATTGCCGCTGAGAACTGCCAACCCTTAATTCTCACCATCGCATGTCATGTAAACGAAGCTGAATGTCAAATGCGAGAGTCGTGTAGTGAAAACTTCAGGGGACACAAGAGAGTCGACTGTCTCCACAAGTCATGCACAAATATTGTAAGCAAACATTGTTGTCAGGTGCATAGGCAATGAAATGTCACCGGTCTTGTAAATCAAATCGAAGACCATCAGGTAACTGGAACATAAATGCTGTTTAGGTGTGGTGGAAATTTGACTAGGCATCTTGTGAAGTTCATTTTTTTCATGTAAATTTAATGACCTATGAAAGCTTGACGGAATGTTATGTTTTGAATGCTGCAAGGAGAGAAATTGATGTATGGAAACAGAACTTGTTGCAGAATGTTTGCACTTTCTTTCTGTTTATAAATCGTATTCTCCTTTAAATCGTAATTTCTTTTACTTCTTGTTTTACTAGATGTGAAGAAACAGACACAGGAACTCTATGGGCTCATCAACTATGCTGAACTGCGGAAAAAATACAGCGCATGTATGTATAGTGTATAAGCAAAATGTTGACGTTGCAACTTTTACTTTTTCCAGCTAAAACATTTCATTCTGTAGGCTAGTGTATTGAACCATGACTGTTAATGAAATGTCTTTCTTTTTCTTTAAAGATATTACATAATGTTTTGTGTTTCATTGGGTTTTTGATACTTGAGCTGTCAGTAAAATGCTTCGAATGCATAGATTTGAGTATCAGGCACACCATATGAAACTGAGGCACTTTATGTAAAAATATATATTTTGTGAGCTACTAATGTGTTAATTACCAGGTGTGAAAGCATCAATTTTGGCTACTGGCAAAATTTTGTTCATTTTGCAGTGCATAGTCATTTTTGCAAATTTGCATATGAACATGCGTGGATGTCTTTTTTTTTTTGAAAATGTTTCTTTTTTTTCGTGTTGCTTTATCGAGTATCTCTGTGCTTTTACCTCTATGCAGGTATTAATCAGAAAAGTGGACAGCTTCTCACTGAATTAGTGTTGACTGGGTAAGTAAAAGTGAGCACTGTTTCTTTGTAGGAAGGCGATAATGTAGTTTCTAGTCCTTGTGAGTGTTTATTGAAGAAAAGTAAAAGAGTTGATTCTGCCTAAACAAACATACTAGGTGTTAGAAATATTCTGGCTGTGAAAAGGCACCTTGAGAAAGGCTGTTAATAGATTCAGAGTTAACTTATAATAGTTGACACTTATCAGCACAGTGGAGCAATAAAATGCCTCTGTGGTTGGGGTATAAGTGGAACCAGGTCACAGTAGCTGGTGAAAATAATGTCGCCGACTGATAATTTGGACTTGATGGGACTGCCAAGCAGTCCAAATATTTGGGAGTTCGAAATACTTAATTTGCCTGAAAATAAGTGACATTATTTCACAAGTGGCCAAAAAAGCTGTCCGTATTCTCGGATCGTCACTTTCGGAGATAGCTTCAATTTTTCATCACTGTAGCGCTAGATGCATTGGCATCTGGGAATGACGGCATTCTTGGCATCGCGTCAAGCACTCTATCTTATCACTGCGCATAAACACTGCTGTCTGTCGATGCGTCTGGTGCTAGTCACGCAAAATATCATGACTATGAAAGCATTCTTCGAAAGTGGTCGTTCATGAATATGACCCAGGTTTGTCTGTGTGTGTTGTGGTGCACACACATACGCTTGTTCTTGGCCTAGACATTCCAGTGGCCGTGATTTTCTATCAGTACTTTTTATGCTGTCCCCCTGTGACGCTTCTTGTGCTTCGTCATGGGTCAGAGCAATGCTCCACACGCATTAGCAATTGGATCGGCTGGCCATGAACAGTAGATGATAAGAGTGGCATAGGCTCCATTTACATGGACCCGACGTGAGCAAGTCGATTCGTGAATTGAGCTGACTGAGCCCGATGTGACCGTGTTTATGTGGACTCGCTTCTGACAAGTCTGAACAATGACGGTATGCTGCATTGAGTCGAGACATTAATGCGTCCAAACTGCACTTCAAGTTCCCGCAGCCGTCTGCAACTGATCTATTCACTGGGTCTTATCTTTACAATTATGTTAAGGTTGCACTGTGCAGTGCTTGTCGGTGCATAAATCGCGATGTCACAGTGGTTCCGTGCAAGTCTTAGCGCTGGCTGGCCTGGCTCGTCTTCATTTTCATGCATGCTGCAAGTGAATCAGGCTGAGTCAACCTACTCTATGCAGCCAGGCTGACTCAGCCAACGCTCGTTCATCCTGACCGGCAAGCATAAACATGAACTCCACAGGCCGATTCCAGCCTGATGAGCCAGCTCAATCCAATTCTGTCAGGTTCATGTAAACACCCTGTCAGAAAAAGACGGAAGGCGTCGCTACAGATAGGCGAAAGTATAGTCAATGCGTGCAACAAATTCTTGGCGACTACTAGATTGACTAGTTTCTGTTTTGCAGAGTACCGGTGCCGTCTCAAAGTGAAAATGTAGCTATTTCTGCTATGTTGGCATATGGCCAGGCAGTCAGTTTGAATTATCACATGTGTTGTAAGGGCTGAAAAATTTCGGTCATCGTTGTACATAAGTCTGTGGGGCTAGAGGCAATGCCACGTGTCTTTCCAAATAATCAAGCGTGTCGGAATAATTGGTTGTTGACTGTACGGGAAAACAAAAATGCAGTACATTTTATGTTTTTGTTTCAGCGTCTTGACCGTTTGAAATGTTATAACCAGAGCTTAAAATGTGTTGTTTTCTTTTTTCTGCTGTGCATCTTTATGTGTTAAGCAAGAAGGGGGGGGGTGCAGAAGAGAGGAGGGGAAATTCGAACCACTGTGTTGCCTGTCCAAAGCGGGGTGCAGCCCTACTGTTGACTGTTACAGCACCAACGTGCAGGGCAGGTTTCAGCAATGCGTATAATGGCATTAATGATTGGAGAGGCTCTGCTTTTTGCCACATAACAGTATAGCCACTGGCTGCCCTAGATGGTTTCTTCTTTCCTTCTTCGTTTTTCCCTTTTTCTTGTCATTTTCAAGCGAAGCTTGTATTGGCTCACAAGTGTCGTCGTCGTGGTCATGCAAAAAAACCCAGTTGCTCCCAGAGCAGAGCAGCTGCGGGAAAGTGCGGTTTGACGAGTTGACAGCTGCGCTGGTTCCGGAATGTGAGTCATTAGCAAAGGATTCCAGCTGCATAGGCACGCGCACTAACAATCAAAGCCGTTTTGCTTCTGCTGGGGAAGGAAAAAGCAGGAAAGGGTTTCGTGCATGCTGTGCTGGCTTCATTTCCGTTTGGTTCAGTCTTGGCAAACTGATGGGATGGCTACGCATTGTGCGCTCCCCGGAGGAATGGGCAGCGTTTGACAAGCAGCGGTGAGAACTCGCCCATGAAAGGGCTTGCCGTCAGTGCGCCGATCCAGCCGTTAGAGCCACTCGAGCACAGGCAATCCAACAGCAATGAGAATAAGATCTTGAGCTGGGAGGGAGCGGGAGGCCAAAGCAATCTGGCACGGTTACCTGTGGGTTAATTAACCGTGATGAATGTCAGGTGCACGCAGGACAAGCTTCGCTTACCCCCATTCTTCAGTAGGGGATGGGTTGATCTTTTTTTTTTTTTTAGCTGCTTGTCCTACAGTCCACGTGTACAAAGAGCATGGAGGCCTTTCTCATGTAGAAATTGCAGTAGTGCCTCGGCGAACGTATCGTCGATGAGCCAACACCTATGTATAACTGTCTCTCTGATCTGTTGCTTGGCAGGTCTTAAAGATATCTCTCAAGTAGTCCTTGTTCTCGGCCAGATCCACAGGAGGTTGTGAATGTTTGCTGCAAGTGATGGAACAGAAGCTGATAAGCGTGTTACTGTCACAGGTTTTCCTTCATTTGTGACTCTTTCTGTCTGGAGAATTTGTGTGTAGTTGCTTTGTGGATGCATCTTACATACGAATGTATGCTGGCTTTCTGTTTTTGGACACACCACTTTTTTGCATTGAAGAGTCCTGAAGGGCATCCCATAGCGCCAACCAGCTTAATCTTATCGCGCAGTTCAACCATGGTGAAAATTCGGGGCAAACGGATTCGCATCAAGACTCCAGTGTGCCGAGCTCTCAAGAAAATCAACAATGTTGGTGAGGCACAACTTTTTATTAACACTGGTAGTTTTACTGTGGTGTGTCTGGACGCATAGCAGCCACAGTCTTTTCAGTTTGCATTCGCTCAGGTTTAAATATAACTGGTTTTCCTTTCATTCCTTTATTTATTTATTTATTTATTTATTTTTTGCACATTTCTTGTTGCTGTTTAGTAGCTGCGAGAGAACGAAACCTTGAAGGAGCTTTTAAGCCTTATCAGCACCCTCTTTGACATTGGTGACATAAAAAAAATGCAAAGCATCAAAACTTGTTAGATAACATTTCGCTGACGTATCATTATGAAATCATCTGTGTAATGTATAACCTTTTCTGCATGATTGGATGAGACACTCATTATGGCAAAAGGCACGAATATGCATCTTCGTGAAACATTACACAGTGAACTAGAGATGAGTCTGACATATCGTTGCTTCTAATTGCGCTACTTTGCATTAGATGGCCAAATTAAAAGTAATAATTTCCATCTCATAGTGTTTAGAGGATCACTTCCTTGCAGTATATGCCAAGATTATCTAAATGTCTGAATTCTTGTTTAGCTTTGGCCTTTTCTTGATATATTTTCACTTTCGAGTAAGTATATTGCTGTCCTTGATCGAAAGCTTTTTGTAAAGTGAATATTTGGCTTTATTTGCTGCACACGAAAGGAACCTGGGTCATCAAATTTAATATGAAGCTCTCCACTATGACATCTCTTGTAATGCAGCTGTTGCTTTGGGACAGCAGGGTGTTATAGTTCAGTATCTGTTACAATGCACACCGCCAACAGTTACATATTCTGGTATTGAAGAGTACTGTAGTGATTTTGCATTATGGATAAGCTCTTGTTGCAGAGACACAAATGGTGCAGGGGTCAGCGTAGCTGCCAAACAGGAAGGCAACTTGGCATCTTGGCAGTGAAAGGAAGGTTACGTTTCGCTTTCAGCTGCTGGCATGCATACTGTATACACGCACACGGATGCATACTCTTTGTTAACAGTATACGGGCTACATTGCCTGAGAACATCAATCTGACCGCATGCTGCTCAAGAGAGTTTCTGTGGTATGCCGTAAGTTCCAATGCCCTGGGGAGTGAAAATAACTCTTACTCACCGTCGCAAGCCTGGAGTGATGCACTGTTGGTTTGAGCTGAGCTGAATTGTTGTTTAGACTCCATTATGGACTCAGATTTGTGTGTCTATATGTGATATAAAACGAAAAGAAAGGGGTTAACTGAGGAGCCCGATTTTTATTAATCATATCACAAGACTCCAACAAACAAAGATGCCAAGGACAACACAGGGGAAATTGTTTGAACTTACTAATTGAAGTAAAGAAATTATAAATTAATGGAACTGAAAGTGGACGGAAAAACAACTTGCCACAGGTGGGGAAAGATCCCACATCTTTCGCACTACGCCTGTGGTGCTCTACCAATTGAGCTACTGCGGTGCCGTCTTCCTGTCCACTTTCTTGGCTATTTATGTGTTATTACTACAACTAACCCTGGGAGTGTCAGCCAGTGCCACCACTCACAAACCTTGGCGGCGGATGTGGAACATTCCTTCTGCCTTCAGGTAGCATGTGAGGGTTTACTGACCAGTTGCCTTCACCCTAAAAAGATCACGTACTTGTGATGCCTGCGGCAGAAAGGATGTTCCACATCTGCCGCCAAGGTTTGTGAGTGGTAGCACTGGCTAACTCTCCCAGGGTTAGTTGTAGTAATAACACATAAATAGCCCATGAACTGGATGGGAAAACGGCGCCACGGTAGCTTAATTGGCAAAGCATCGCACGCATAATGAAAATGACGTGGGATCGTTCCCCACCTGTGGCAAGTTGTTTTTTCATGCGCTTACAGTTGCATTAATTTATAATTTCTTTATTTCAATTCGTAAGCACAAGTAATTTCCCCTGCGTTGTTATTGGTGTCTTTGTTTATTGGCTTCTTATGATATGTTACATAAATGACACAGGTCCTAAATCTTGTGTGTTTTCCAGACACGAAGGATGAGCCACCCAAGCTTCCAGCTGATGTGTGGGTGGAGTTCCGGCCTCGCACCAATGCTGCTTGGGTGCAGGTACAGTCTCTGGCTCAGAATCCTCGGGTACGCACAAAGACCAGCCTACAGCGCCGGCTCTCCAACGTACTCGAGCATTTGCAGGCGCGGTGGAAACCACTCCGCCTGCGACAGGTAATAATGAGGCTTCACTTCTTGCAGTACTTGCAGAAGAAAAGTAGAATTCTAAACAGTCCATTTGCTGGCCAGATTTAATCCAAGTTGGCTGCTTCACTGTAGGAATAGGTTGCCTTAGCAAATCGAGATTATGCTCAGTGTGCCATGGCAGAGAAATTTGCTAGTGCATAATGCAGTAAAGCCACCCTGCAAAAGCAGGTGCCTTGTTATGCAAGTGCACCGTTTTTGCTGCTAACAGCTGTACCAGAATAGCACTTCCTTTTTCCTCTGAATATTTGCTGAACATTCAAAAGCTCGTTGTTCCTCTAGCGTGTCTCTCCTAGCCCGGCCGTGTGCCACCCACGTCTTGTCTTGGAGGTAATCTCTGGCAGGGGCAAAGGTTGGGCAAGCTGAGATGGCTGGTGGCTGCATGTGTGCTGTCCTTGTGCGCACCTTAAGCAAAAGGTCGCGTAATTTAAAGTTTGAAGACGCATTGAAAGGACAAGCAGCAGAACTGTTTGCTCCCCTCTGTGCGCCCTCTTCATCCGTGCAATCGCTGTGACAGTGTGTGTTCGGGATCAAAGAGTGAGATCTGTTCATGTTTGCCTGCGCATGTACAGTCGAACCTACTTAAAGCGATTCCGGTTTTAACAATATATCTGTTATAACAATGAAAAACTGCTGCACCGCCAACTTTTGTATATTTTCTATGGGGAAATAACCCGCTTACTACAATGTCCCCATGCCGCATTATCGGTTATAATGATTAAGTCTCGCTGCTGGGTGTCCGAGCCAAAAGGTAATGGAATGCTAAATCCTTGAAAAAAAAAAAGAAAAAGTGAAGTGTGGGTCGCTGCACGATCGCCCGCCACCCCAACTGCCGCCGCGTGCTTCTTACCATGAGGGATGTATGCCAGCCTCACGCGCATCTCTCCCGTCGCCCTTCCACCCTTCCAAACATGAATGGGCTGCACCCCTAGCTATGCGACATGAATGCGAAACATGAATGGACCACGCCAACTGCTCTGACAACGCTGCCAGTGCTGCAGCCAGTTGGTTCTTTATTTTATGGCTGCGGTGCTGCTCCCAGATTGCAGGCACAGCCCTCGCAGTTGGTTCTTTATTCTATGGCCCTTATTCTGCGCAATTCTGCTAACGGATTAAGTCACTCGTGCTTTTCTTTGTTCGTTGCGTCGAAGTTGTTCCTGGCCACGTTGTTTCTCAGCCTCGCTTGACTTGCTGCCGAAACGGAAGATGGCTGATCCACCCGCTGATCATCGGCAATGCACGACGTTGCCATTATGAAAAAAAGGCACTGCTATAGATTTGGAAATGAAGTGCTTCTAACCGATGAGGCGATCATAACAAACTTGCTTGCATCGGATAGCGACAGTGACGGCCACGACGGCAGTGCTGATGTAGTAGTGAAAGCTGCTTCAACATTGTCCCCACAGGAGGTCCTGTAGATGATTCAGTCCCTCGTAGGCTTGTTTTCGCGAGGGACCTTCTGCTTCACTATGTGGAGCACCTGAATGCCTTGGAGAAGGATGTCAGCAAGTTTCGCGTAAAGCAAGCACGGCTGACGGACATGCGGTTTTCTTGTGCAAGCCAGTGGGAAGTAAGGGTGAGATGCTTTTGGCGATCTCGCTCCAGCGCTTCTGGATTTCTCAAGCTGAGATGCTGCTACAGCAACCTTCTTGCATTTTTTAAAAGGCGCCGTTGGGGCGACCAAAGCGATGCCTCGGTGGAGTTCGTATGTCATTTGTCGCCCGTAATCCTTCTTTGCAGTTGTTAAAGTACTGCCATTCTTGAACGCCGACAGCTGCAGCTTGTTGACAACATGCGATCGGAGCACGTAGGAAGCAGAGTTAAACAGTTAAACGAGTCAACACAATCAGAAGCCGGATGGAGGAATGTGGTGGGGAGGAGAACTGGCGTCGCGCCATTATAGTTTTCCCCGAACAGCTTCACCATCCCCCATTTAAATTTTTTTTCCATGCAACCCGGTTAGAACAATTATCAGTTATAACACTGGAATTTTTGTGGCACTTGAATATTGTTGTAGGCAGGTGTGACTGTAGCACCATACTTTCTGATTAGTAAGTGTATGTTTACTGCAATTTATAGGCCCTAAGAAACTACAAGTGTGGCATCTTTCGGTGAAGCTGCAAGTTTTTTTTATTAATGCTTGCCAATTTTCATACATGATAAGTACATTAAAATCTCATTAATTCGAACCTGCCTAATTCGAACTTCCAGTTTACTCGAACTGACACTGTGGTCCTGTCACAATTATGTGTATTTCAGTGTGCAAAATCCCCTGATAATTCGAACGTGTAAGCGTTGGTGATGGTTATATTCGAACAAACCACGCTGCCAACCATGGCCTCAGCAGCACATCAACTCACGCGGTGCCACTTCCAACCAAGCAGTTCGGGCGTGCACGGGCTGCTGTTCCTGTTTCCCTTTGCAAGTACCATATTTTGGTGCTTATAAGCCATACCAAAATTTCAACAAATTTAATGGCAATGTCAGTGTGCGGATTATATGTGAATTTTGCCTTGAGGTGCAGCTTCACAGCAGCAGAAATGTTACCTAAATGTGTGGCTTCATGGCAGCACACACCGCACTGCCGTGAAGCTGTACTTTTGGAACTTGTCACTTATGTGTTAGCTCAGTGCACACGTGCTGCCTAAAGCAACGCTGAGTGGAAGTCCTCTATTGAATGAGTCCTTTTAATTCAAACTCTGTTTCATTCAACTAAATTTTGGGCCCCTTTGAGTTTGAATTATTGTGATTTGATGGTGCGGCCCTCTAACGTGTGAAAAGCGTATGGTAGAATTTCTACAACTTTGAAAACATGCAGCTGTACTCTCGTTGAGCTCCACTCACGCAGGTTTTGTGTGCTTGCTTGCTGCCCCAGAAGGAACAGGCAGTAGCCAGCCTGGCAGGCACAGACTGCAAGGCCCTGGCCCAGATGGAGCCCGAGGTGGCACAGGAGCTGCGAGTCTGGCCCAGCACCCCCATCTCGCCTGTCAGCATCTCAGCCATGGCCTCAAGCTTGGATGTGTCCTTCCAGTGCCACCGCAAGAAGGCTGCCACCATGGCGGACGGGCTCAAGTCACGCCCCACAAGGCCAACCAAGCAGTCACGAGCCATTAAGGCGGCAGCGTCCCAGGCCGCCACAACCACCACAACTTCCTCCACAACAACTGGAAATGCAGCGCAAGATTCGACGACAGATGCTGTTGCATCTGTTGAGCCTGCTCAGCAAAACAGTATGTGGACTCAGATGACAGCTTAGTAGTAACTGCAAGAACCCTATTTTGAGCTGGATGTTTGAGCATGGGCATGGCTGTCTCATGAATTATTGGTAGGGGGGGTATTTGTCATTGCTATTTGCATAGGCCTTCTTAAAATACATACATTCAACTTCATGGTGCTATTAAAGTATATCAGGTGGCCACAGCGCTATGCTGTCCCAACCGTTCCTACCTGCAGTTGTATGTGAGCTACCTTGTTTGAGTGGCAAGCTGTCATTTACAGCAATGTCCACATGCGCAAAGGCTTAAAAATAGTAAGCTTACACTGAATTTTGAACACGCTGACTTTGGGGAAACATGGAACACTGAAAAGTTGGTGTGAAGGTCATGTCCATAAGTTTTGGTTTCATATTTTAATTGTCATTACAGTGTGTGCATCCCATTTTCACTGCATAAATGCTTCCCTTGTGTATTTGTTTATGGCTAATAAACCTAAACCTTATAAAGATTCTGGAAAGGGCTGGAGCAGCTTAAATGGAAACTATTTCTATCTCTTAAATGAAACTTATTTCTACGAACCAGTTTCAGTTTCGGTAGCGAAGTGGTGAATGCATCATGATCTCACGATACATTGGCTTGCTTATTCTTGTGATAGCGGCAGGTGCTAGATGTGAACACAGCTTGAAGAAATCTACACAATGGTCTTTTAATGTACAACACCATTGTACCTACAGCCTTATTGTTATACAGTCAAATCTCGTTACTACAAACCCCACGTTAAAAAATTTTTTGAACTTACAAATATTTTAAATATACCTGCCAGATTGCCTATATTTTCAATATAAAACTATTTCAGAACTACGAATTTCACTACAGCGCATATTTCAGAATAACACAAGTAGTTTATTTTCCCCTTTATAACCGAGGAACATCAGTATGACGAATTCGTCTAAAAGTAACAGTGCCGCAACTCTCACGTGAATTAGAAGCTGAAAGTGCAATAGCTATCATAACCACCATGTCAAGTGCCAACTGCTTCACCAGACCTCCCCAAGAACTTCATGACAAACGTGTGGCGATGCTTGCGCAACATCCAACAATGAATGCAGCTAACGACAGCACCAAGAAGAAGCGAAATCAGTTTTTGCTGCAGGACAAATTGGATGTATTACAGGAAATCGATGCAGGGAAAAAGCAAATCAACGTGAGCAGACAGCGTGGCATTGCCCCATCGACCGTCGCGACCATTTTGAAAGACCAAGACAAGATTGTCAAGCTTCACCGGGAATCACAACTCACTCCTACGAGGAAACGGCTGCGACTGGGAAACTTTCAAAATGTGGACTAAGGTGATCTCACATGGTTCAAAGATGCCAGACTGCAAAGCGTTCCCATGTCTGGCCCAATGTTCCAAGAAAAAGCCGACGAATTTGCTGATGCACTTGAAATAACAGAGTTCGACACCAGTGCGAGTTGGCTTTTTTGTTTCCGCCAAAGGAACGGAATAACTTGGCATATAGTCTCGAGCGAGGAAAAGGCTGCTGACAGAGAAGACATGGATTCCTGGCGCAATGATTGTTTTATAGACGTGGCTGAATCATACTCTGAAGATGAAATTTCCGACGCGGATGAGACCACATGTTTTTATCAGCTCCTGCCAGACCAGACGATGCACTTCAAAGGGCAGCAGTGCGAAGGAGGGAAGAAGTCGCATCTTTGCGTGATAGTCCTGCTCTGCTGCAATGCTACAGGCACGAGGAAAATTAAACCGCTCGTCAATGGCAAGTATGCGAAGCCTTGCTGCATGAAAAACGTCATGTCGTTATTGTACAACTACTGCACCAACAAATGAGCCTGGATGACCAGACAACTCTTTTTGAGTGGCTCATCAAACTCGACGACCAAATGAGGAGGGATGACCGAAGAATTCTGCTGGTTGTCGACATCTGCTCTGCTGACATTGTGAATGTTCGCCTGACGCACATTTGCTTGAAGTTTCTGCTGCCAAACAAACCGTCCCTGCTGCAACCCCTAGACCAGGGCATTATAAAGAGTGTGAAAGCAGAATTTCGGAAGCGTCTTGCACAGCGGTTGATTATCAACTTCTGCCTAAAGCAGCCGACTGCAATCAATATTCGTCAGGCAGCGGAAATGCTCACAGGAGCTTAGTGGAACTTTAAAGCGTCCACCATTAGCAACTGCTAGAGAAAAGCGGGGCTTGTCAAAGCACCTGTGCAGCTTGACCCACAACAACCCAGGAGACCTGTGTATGAGGTTGTGAAACTGCTGCCCGCCGTCTCTTCCTTCGACGACTACATGGAGAGTGGCAGCGCAGCACTAACGGCGGTGGACCTGACAACCGAAAAGATCGTTAACTGTGTCTGTGACGTCTCCATTGACGATGACGACCTGAAGGAAGACGACTGTGGGTCACTGAACCCATAAGATGAGATTGTATCGAACATTGATGTTTTAGTGAGTATGAACAAAGTCCACACTTTCATCGCTCGGTGCAGTGACGTAACCAATGAGGTATTGTGCAAAATGGAAGATGTAGATGCACTCCAAATCGGTCGTGCGTGCTGCATGCGCCAGAAGAAAATCACAGATTTCTTCAAATAAAGCAGCTTTGAAGTAAGTGAAACATTTTTATTTGAGAGTATGATTGTTTGCACACGCATCTGCTGCCAAGGTACATAATTTTCGTTCCTCTTATAACCGCAAGTTTTTCGTTATGATATTTCTAGATAACGAACAATTTTCAGCAGGGAACGTGGGATTCGTTATATCGAGATTTGACTGTACATCACTAAATTTTACTTTGTGTAACAATGTCGCGATAATATTCACAAATTTTCAGTTTGCTTACAGAAAACCAGAAGGGTCAGGACTAAAGGCGCAATCATGCGCCTGACTGAGGCCCTGACCCCGTTCAATCTGCGCTTTAATGATGATAATGTTGATGATGTCCAGTCCAGCATTGTAAAAGAACTCTTATTTCAAATTGAAATATCTTGTCACCCTTTTATGTCTGTGAAATATGTGGTAGAGTTTGTGCAACTTCGAAAACATGCATTAGTACTCCTTTAACAGTCAATAAGTTATCCTAACCTCACTGTCATCACAGGCAGTAGCAGTGGCGGTGAGACGGCATCACAAGGCAGCAGTGTTCCGTCCTCCCCACCACCACCTGCGGGACAGGTGGAGGAAAATCCCGAGGACGAGGCCGCGAAGTCGTTGACCCTGCTGCGCAGCATGCTGGAGCCTGATCCACCAGTGACAACGGCGAGCACTGTTCCGGGGACTCAGTGTTCAGCTACTTCAAATTCACGCCTCACCTCTTCACCACCGGTGACTCCAACCCCAATGCCAGCTGCCATTGAGTGTGTCCAGAACATCCTGGCAGACGGCAGTGCGGTGACAAGGGGCCTGACGCTGGGGCAGTTGCTGGGCAAGGCTGCCGAGGAGGCTCGTCAAGGCGGTGAGGAAGAGGAGGACGAAGGAGGAGAGGCTAGGAGAAAGAAGCGAGAGGAAGAGGAGCAGGAGGAGAAAAGGAGCCAGCAGGAGCAGCAGGAAGAGGCCAAGAGGAAGGAAGAGGAAGAGCATGCCCGTGAGCGTAGCACTAAAGGATGGACAGCCCAGGAGGCTGGGCTAATGACCATTGGCGAGCTCTATCTCATGGTGGGTGTCTGTGGCTGCAAGTTTGCTCGTTTGCACTGGGCTGGTGGTAGCACGAGCTACACAAGAATTCACCAGCTCACAGAAGCTTTACTAGTTTTCAGAGTCAAAAGTTGCTGTGCCATATCGCCACACAGTGGTGACAGTGCACGGTAGACCAGAAAGATGCATGTATTGGATTACCCTGTGGCCGGAATGTAATGCAACACTCAGTGTCATCACAGCGGTAATGAGCACAGTTGGAAGTCATTTAATCGATAGAGTAAAATTGCTCAAGTTCATCTGTGTTAGAGATTTGCAGTGCATTTGCGATCTGTTTAGACAGGCCCATATTGCTGTTGAAATGTCTGTGTCATGTTCTTTCTTGTTTTTGTCTTTGTCGACAGCAGTTGCAAAAGTAAACACACAGTCACCAACTGTGTTCTTGAATTCGGACGGTCTTGTAAAAACGTCCAAATTGTCAGGAAGCTTGAAGAAACAAGTTTGTGATTGCCAGCACAGTGAAAAACTTATTTATGGAATGTTGCTTTATGTTGTGCTCCACTGAACAACTATTTAATTTGAAATTTGTTGGTCAATGCTGCGAGTGCATTTGTGTTCATCCACCGTACAGCATGATAGGCATCATGCGTTGTCACAAAATGCAGATGTTGCACTCTTGACCTTGACTCCACAGCGCTGCCAGTTTAGGCTGCGCTACATGAATTCAGTTTGGAGCTTAGTGCCTACATGTGAGCTTTAAGCTATTTCTTCCAGTAAGTCTGCATACAAACTTGGTAGGTTTTCATGTAAGTTGCTGGCTGGCCTGCAGACAGCACATCTGTTTTTTGAAAGCAGATATACATTTGTTCACTTTTTCTTGCATATGGGCGACATCCAAGAAACAGGATGTCCACCAACCGGGAAAACTGGGAACTCTCAGCACTTTTGAATAGTCTGGAAATACTCAGTGAAAACTAATAAAATTTGTGCTTCTATCAGGGAAAATTAGCTGTCATATTATTGAAAGGGAACAAAAGTCACTCTAATCCTGGCTCAAGTGAAAGAGGGAAATCATAACGAATTGTCTTATACACCATGCTGTCAGTTGGAGGAGTTGCCAGTGTACAGTCAATGACCGATTTTCCAGACGCCCGATAATTTGGATGGCTTCATAGCACCACCATGTACCCCAGAGAGTTAATGTATACGAATGTCTAAAATTTCAGACGTAAGGTGAAATTTTGGCGTCCGATTTTCTGGACTTCTTGCTGTGATCACGCATCCAAAATGGCATTAATCAACGCCACCGCTTCCGCCATTTTCATTATCTCTCCGCCTCAAACTGGCGCTCTCGCACGCAGATCCACTGGCAGCCATAGCCACCACCACGACAACGAGGCCTAGCTGCTTTGACATTTGCTGTTAAAGTTCTTGCCATTAGGTGCCATGTTTTTCATTAAAAGAATTTGCCGCTGTCAGCAATGGCACCGACTCCGCCTCTGTAATCCTCGCGATTGACTTCGAAGCTTAGAAAGCACAATGTGTCGCATAATGTCGGTTCCCGAAAGGCAGCTTCGCCTCAGCACAGCAATGTTACACAGTGAAGCATACGTGAAGTATTGAGGTGAAGCTTAACAAGCGTGGGAGGGGGCAATTGTCACGGGACACAGTACGTATTCTCTAACTATATACGCGTGCACCCACCGTCTCCTGTCACAGTACGAGCATTGATGTGTCTAAGAAATGTGCTGGCAGACCTTCAGAGCTTTTTGGGATGCACCTGTGGCGATTTGAGCCCTAAGGGTAGTAAAAGACATGCATTTATTCTTTTGTTTTTTTTTTGGCCCCCAGGGAGTCCGAAAAATCGGACATTGACTGTACAACTGGTCAATAAGATGCTTCAAGTGGTCCGTGGGGCAAATGTGCGGCAGAATGAGGACGAGAATAATAAGGACCGTTGTATTGAGAAATGAACGGAAAATGAACCGTGCCGCCTCTTCTTTGAAAGAGCTTGAGCTCAAAAAGAAAAGTGTTGGCTGACATCGAGATGCAGGTGACCCTCATCCACACCAAAGTTAACTCTTATAAGCAGTGAAACGCAACACTGGGGCATTGTGTGTGGGCTGAGAGTATGCCAAGACAGTTGAGGTTGACTTTCCAGTTGCTGAGAGAATTTCACTTTAGACAAAGTTCGGGCCTAATACCAATGAGCTTGCTATCAGTTGACAGAAACAACTCATTTTTCGAAAATATTTACTTCTTTATGCATCTTGATTTATTCGTATTTGAAAATGTTTGACTCGGTTTGCAATGGACTTTACCATCTTTTTTTTTTTCAGATATATTTTATTCGCTGTGCATTTTACTAACCCCTCCCGTCAGTTTTCTATTTTGAATAAAATAAACATTACTCCTTACTATTAAAACTGGATTAAGACGTCTATTTATTTTTTAACATGCTTACTAGAGAGCGACAGCATCAAGTAACATGGTGTCAAGACTGTCTTTACATAAAACAAAGATCTGTGTCACTCAGGGAAATTTGTAAAGGCACTCAGGGAAAACCTGGAAAACTCAGGGAACTTGAATTATGTCATCTTGGTAGACACCCTCAAGAAACCAGAACCAAAACTTAAGAATGTCTGAATAATCGGTAGCCTGAAATATCATATTTTCCAGAAAGTAGGAGACTGTATTCCAGAAGCATACAGAAAAACTTGGCAACGCAATGCTGTGCACACGCACGCCTGACTGTGACCTGGTCACCTTATGTTTCAGCCATCGTCATACTGCCTTTTTAGATAAAAGACAGTACACAATCAATTCGTGCACCAAACCTTCATTCTCAAATAACTCAAACAGACTTCAACTGCACTCTTATGGCCGAATGATCGCAGGTGTCTTTGCAGTAGTCGTCTGGCACTTCCCTCTCTTATTGTCACCCTTATTGGTGCAGACATTGAGGGTGAGTTGGTGCCTTTTGAAGCTTCTTGACGATTCTGTGCAACGAAGAATTCACAGTACGAATAATTGAAGTCACCCAGCACGCTGTTGTGGTTTGACACATAGAGGAACAAATGCTGGATGCATGTAACTCTTGCTACAAACTGCGAAGGCAACTTATGTGCAGCCTTTACAACTCAGCAGCACGGTTTGGCTTGTCTGGTTATTTGGGTGCAGTCAGTAACTGCTGGAATCTTTGCTAGTGTGAAACCAAGACTAGGCTTAGCTAGTTTTGGTTTTGAGGATGTGAGGGCCATTATGCCAGCAACATATTAAAGCAAAAATATAATGTATTTATTTGATTATAAGGTGGTGACTATTATAAGAGGGTGCCAGATAGAGGACCTGAGAAAAGGAAATATTGTCTTTTGGTGTGGCTTCACGGTATCTGTGCATGCTGCCATGAAGCCACACTATACGGTGACACACCTAAAGGCAAAACTTGCGTATATGGCGCTGGGTGACTTCGAGGCTGAAGATTCTGGGGGGGGAAAAATGCCTTATATTCAAATAAACACATTAATTCTTTCTGCTTGACTCAGTGTTCGAATTAGCACGAGGTCGTGCAGGTGGAATTTGAACTGTAAAGTGTCCGGAGTTATGGTCATTCTTATGCACATTAAGTCTATGGGGCCTGTGGTGGTGCCATGAAGCTGTCCAAATAATTGAGCATATTTGAATTGTTCTTTGGCAACTATGTAATCATGCAACTCTGTCAGAATCTCCCTGTCCCTTAAATATTTTACAACCCTTTCTGACTCTTGAAAGTTCTTCGGTGTGTGCAGTTTAGTGCAACCATATACCGAGCTTAGTATCTTTTTCTCTTTCAGATGGGGTGCCCGAGCAAGATAATTCTTCATTATGATTTTTGTCCTGTGGAGCAGAAGGTCGACAGGAAGTCCAAGATCAGCCTTGAGTGCACAACAATGTTGAAAAAATTGCTCAGCCTTGCAACTGTCATGTTTGCCGAGAAGAGCAAGCAGGTTAGACAATGTTATGAATTATACACATTATGCATGCTGTATCACAGTCGAACCCATTTATAATGATACCGGTTTTAGCAATATATTGGTTATAACAATGAGAAGCTGCTGCTGCGTCAACTTTTGTACGGTTTCAGTGGTGAAATAACTTGCTTACTACAATGCCCTGATGCCGCATTATCAGTTAGGTATAATGATGAAGTCTGGCTGCTGGGTGTTTGTGCTGAAAGGCAGTGAAATGCGAAATCCCTGAAAAAGAAATATAGCATATTACGTGTTCCCCATTATACTGATAGCTAAATACTCTACAAAAACTTCATTCGCTTAAAGCAGTGAGTACAGAGAATATTCGCTAGGACGAAAAACTACAACTAGCATGTGCGTAATTGTGGTAGCGGTGTTAATTGTATGACTAAACTGCCCTCAGGGTACATTGTAAATTGGACTGAAATATGGTGCATGTGCAAAAAATATTGTGGATGGTCAGCTGACTTGAGGTTGTCGTTAAAGAAGCCAAAGAGAAAACGAGAAATTCTAGCCGTTGCACGATGGACTGCTGCTTTAATAGTCGCAACGTACTCATTTTCCAGCCATCTCTGTGCGCCTCTTTCCCGTCGCCCTTCCACCCTCCGAACGCGAATGGGCTGCCCCCATAGCTCTAAGCTGACTCACCCATCAAAACATGAATGGACCGCGCCAACTGCGCTGCTCGCAGCCTGCTCGCTTGCTCCTCATTCAGCACAGTTCTGCAGAGAGCTTAATCGCTTGCGTTCGTCTTTGTTGGCTGAATTGATATCGTTCCTGGTCACGTGGTTTCTCAGCCTGATTTGACCAACAGTTTGTTTGACTCGCCGCCGAAGCGGAAGATGGCTGATGTGGCCACGGATCATCGGCAATGCACGATGTTGCCGGTAAAAAGAAAGCGCACCGCTATAGATTTGGAAACTAAGTGCTTCTAACCGATGAGGCGATTGTCGTGAACATGCTTGCATCGGATAGCAGCGGCCACAACGGCAGTGATCACATGGTAGGGCAGGCTGCCTCAACGTTGTCCTCACAGGAGGCCCGGTTCAGTCTTTCTGGGGGTTTTGTTCTTGCGAGGAACCTTCCGCTGCACTATGTGGAGCACCTGGATGCCTTGGAGAAGGATGTTGGCAAGCTTTGCATAAAGCATGCAATGCTGACAGGGATAGGGTTTTCTCGTGCAATCCAGTGAGAAGTACATGGCAAGATGCTTGTGGCGATCTCGCCTCAGCATTTCTTCTTGATCTCTCAAGCTGACAGGCTGCCGTGGCAGCCTTCTCGCAATTTTTAAAAGGCCCCTTTTGGGGCCACCAAAGTGATGGCTTGGAGGTGCTTGCATGTCGCTTGGCACCCATGACCCTTCTTTGCCGTTATAGAAGTGCCATTCTTTAATGCCGACAGCCATGGCTTGTTACACACGATCGGAGCACCCAGCAAGCAGTTACACGAGTGAACACAATCTGCAGCCGGATGGAGGAAGGTGGTGGGGAGGTACACTGGCCTGCCTGCCATTGTAGTTTTCTCACGACAGTTCTGTCATCCACCTATTTTGATTTTTTCATGAAACTCGGTTATAACAATGGAATTTCATGGCACTTGAATATTGTTATAAGTATGTTCGACTTTATCCAGTATTTTTTGTTATCGCTCCTGTTTTAATTATTTCTTTTTATTACTGAAAAAAGATTTGTTCTGTATTTTCCCCATTGTCCATTTGAGGTTCTAGCTGCAACAGTTGCGTGAGAATAGGACAGGCCTTCTAGTTTATGCTAAAGGGATCTGACAAGGCTGCAGAGTTCTGTGAATGCAATTACAGTCGGACCTTGTTATAATGAAGTTGCATTCAACAAAAAATACTTTCGTAATGTCCAATATTCATATATAAGCATTGATACCAGTGAGGGAAAAGAAGTTGTGATTGGACCTGTGTGAAAACAACACAAGCATGATGCCTTCCACAGGCCAACAAAGGGTCTCTTGTCGATTATGATGGCCATTGGGCAACTTGCTGTGCCCATTGCCAATACATGGCATGCAAACAATAATAAATTGCAAATGCACTCATTTGACTGTTGTTAACATGCATCTGTGGGATTACACCAGGTTGGGGGGCAACTTGGTCACCCTGGGGCAGCAAAGCTACGTGTTGGAGGAAGCGTGTGCGAGTCCAGATTGTGCTGTTTGAAGTCGATCTTGCTGTGTAGTTGACAATTCTTTCAATCAGGATGCATATTTTAATGTACGTACCCGTATATACACGATTGTAAGTCGACCCCTTTTTTTAAATTTGAAAGTCTGAAGTTGGGGGGTCGACTTACAATCGAAACCGAAACATGGCCCCGCCAAAAAAAAGCGATACCAACGGGAGCTACGACGTAGTTAGAATTTTATGTTTGCTATATGGCCCTACCCGTATCTTTTCGCTATCCCGCATGTTATTTCGCTTTGCGGAAGGGTTTTTCAACATTTTTGAGAGTTTTACAGTGCATGCAACACTCATGGGGGGTGTCGATAGTTGATGGAAGCGCCGCTGTTCCCATTTGCGGCGGCATCCTCAGAACAGCGGCACTTGTGGGGAGTATCGGTAGTTCATGGAAGAGCAGACACTGCTCGCTGGTTTCTCTTTCTGTGCTTGAAGGCATTAGTATTGGCATGGTATTGGTTTGACGCGTTCTACTTGACTGCCGGCTACGTGCTACTTCTATGCTTCCCCAGTCGTCATGAGTGCTCCAGGCCCACTAATCGTTCGGCACTCTTTCACAGCACCGTTCAAAAGGGCTGCCATGCTTTACGCCGAAGAAATAAATCACTGCACAGCGGGGCGCAATTTCGATGTTTGTAAACGGGTGGTGCGAGAGTGGCGACTGCAGCGAAGTGAAATTTTCACCTGGTATGACAAGTGAGAAATTTCCCACGTGCCAAAGTCTGGACGCTTTCCGGAGCTGTAGGCTAAACTTGCGGCGTACGTCGCTGAAATGCGTGATCGGTCACTGCCAGTGAAGTGCGACGTGGTCGTGAAACAAGCCCGGACCTTCGCTTTAATTTTAAGGTTCTGCTCCGCCGTGAGTACGTACAACGAGTGGCTGGCGGCAGAAGACTGCGAAATTACGCCAACCGGACCTGTCAAAAGAGCTTCCCTGACGGCTGCGTGTGGTTGAGTGCATTTGGCGTGGGCTGCTATTCTGCAAGATGTCCTGGTGCGGTCGTTTGCCAAATTTGAAATTTCGCTGCACCACGACGCGCTGTGGGACTGCAGCAACGATGACGATGGCAGCACTAGTGAAGACGAGTAGTCCAGTGACCATGTCAGCTACTAATAAACTTTCGTTATCGAATGCGCCCTCGGGTATGCTCTCTTATTTTTTTTTTTTTTTTTCGGTCACACGATATAGGGGGGTCGACTTACATTCGAGTCGACTTACAATTGTGTAAATACGGTAGCAAACAAATACAGTTAAACCTCGATATAAAAAACTTCAATATAATGAAATTCTCAATATAACGAAGTACAGTGGAATCTCGATCATACGAATCTCACGGGGTCGCAAAAAATATTCGTATTAGCCGAAATTTGTATCATCCAAACAATTAAATCTAGCTAAATTAAAGAGTGAGAGGTGAATTCACTCAGGCACCCGTACGTAAAAAGCATTTATTTCTTGAAGGAAAAGTCTCGGATGTCCTTCTGCTTCTTTTTCGTTGTCAGGTCAATTGGCAGACTTTGTTCAAATCCATAAAAACGCGTGCACGTGTCGTCGCTGATTTCATCCGCGGCGTGATGAAATAGCACGCCTCAGAACTTCGAGCGCATGCAGCGTTTCAGCCGCAGGTGGTGGTCCTTCGCCGTCGCCCACGTCAAAGACAAGAACACGGCTAGAAGCACAGCATCCACTCCGTCCGATGGCACGTGGAAAAGGAGGAAAAGCAACAAAAGTGCCACCGCTTCAAACTCTTCGCGCCCAGTCGCGGCCTCCGCGCTGTCCAGCGCCACGTCCGCGCCTCCGCACCAAAAGAGAGAGGGAGAAATCGCGTAACTGTGCGCTGTTCTCTTTCACTGCCGTCGGTGGGGCTCGCGGTTGCGTCCGTCCGTGCGCTGGAATGGTGCCAACTGTGGCCTCTTCTCCGTGCAGCGGCGCAACCTCCTCCCCTCCTTAGCAACCGGCGCGCCGGGCGGGGGCGCAGCTGCGCATGGCAACTGTGACGTCACACAGTAGCGGTAGAACGAGCGCGCGGGTGTCGGCGGTGGCAGCTGCACCGCCGCTCCTTCGTCAGACGTCTCGTTGCAGTCGAGTGAGACCCGTAGCTCCGAAGCGACCCAGTGATTGCGCACCAAGCGGTTCTAAAAGCGGCAGCGGACGCCGGATTCCCCCAATATCAAACGCCAGAAGAACAAGGAGCGAATGCGCGTGCGACGAATGAACATGTCACCAGATTCGAAAGCAAGGGAGGCAGAACGGAAACACCAACAGTGACTGATTAGATCGCCGGGTACTAAAGGCAGGGAAGCAGAACGCAAGCGGCAGCAGTGACAGGCGATATCGCCGAACACCAAAGCGAATGAATTGGAGCGCAGACGGCAGCAGCAACCGGCCATTTCACCAAACAGTAAAGCCAGGGAAGCGGAGCGCAGACGGCAGCAGCGTCTGGCCTTTGCCAAGCACACTTTCAGATTTCCAAAGTGTCTTCGGTAATATTCGTATCAACCGATGCGGGTCGAAAATTTATTCGTAACAACCGTTCTCTAGCACGTTGGAAAGTAATGGGGCTTGACCGGGACCACAGAAAAATTCGTATCATCCAGAAATTCGTATTGGCCGTGATCGTATCATCGAGATTCCACTGTATTTAACTTTTCATAACCTCTTGGTCCACAGAACACCATGTATTTAGAACCTCAATATAACAAGGTGTGTTTGTACGTAAATTCAATATAATTGACGTTTCGCTTCCACCACAGAAGTAAGCTGAGACACTAGATGGAATCTTCCGCGGACGTCAATGGCCAAATGATTGAATTACAAGCGTCTGCTTGCAAACGCACCTCTCAATTTGTGCACGGCGCAACAAGAGCAACCGCCGAAGTGGAGCCGCAAAATGTTCTTTATAAAGTCCAAGTGCGATAAGATCCTATTGTGGCCCGTGCACTTTGTGCTTCAGGTGCGAGTGAAAGTGTGGAGGGAGAGACAAGAAAGATGGTGGCTTCACGAGTGCTGTGATTTCTGGCGTTCGTCTCGGCTGTGGCTGCACATGGCTGTAAGCATGGCTGAGTGCATATGCAGCTGTGCACCCTGCTTTAGAGGTAATCTGCCGTGTGTGGAAAGAGTGGGCATGCCGAGACGGTGTGGCATCTTGTTAGCTGTCTTCCCGCACGTTTAGTATTAGAGGTTGCGTAATCGAGTTTCGGTGACTTGTTGGAATGAGAGGCAGATGAAGCATTCACTCCCTGCTGCTGGTGCTTTTCATGATAGTGCCATTCCAGTGTGGGCAATGCCATCAGCTGCGGGGCCTGAGTGCACACGAAAGCATGGCTGGCTTCACTTAAATTCGTACCGCTGATGTGGAGATATCGTTGATGTGGCGTGAAATCGTATCATTCATCACCGACTCCCAAATACATCAAAATAACTTGTTTCTCATTGAAATTTACTTTTTTCTATTGCCCGATAATTCGGGAAATTGAGCTGCGACTGTACTTTGTGGGGTTCTCATCTGTGCTCTTGGGACAAAGAAACGACAACACAGTAATGCAAACAATCACAAGGGCATTTATTGCACCTTTCATAGATCAATGCCTGCTAGCCGAGTTGCTATCCCCAAAACATGCCGATGGGCACGCGACAAATCTAGGAAGTCCGACTCACCGCGCCCGGATAGCGAGTGAATATGTTCGCCCCATGCTGGATCCCAACGCCTGGTCGTTTGCACGTATGGTCACGCAAACGGTGGCGTGTTCGCACGAGGCTTCACGAGACGGTCTCGCAGAAGCATGGATCGGTGCACGCGCGGGACGTCCGCGGCGTTCGCCGACCCACAGCCACAGAGAAAGAGCCTTCCTTTTCCGTGGCCAAGTAACCCCACCATGAGGCAGTGTTAGCAGCACAACACTCGCACCATCTCTCGTACTGCGCTTCAACCACACTGACCGTCGCAGGCACCAGGCCCCGCGGCGAAGCCGGATTACAGGAGACGGGAGCTATGCGGGAAAATAACGTGTCAGGGGACGCGTGAGAGTCGCGCATCTACACAACTTATTTGCATAAAAGGTTGAATTTCAACACAACCAAATTTCTATATAACGAAGCAAATTGCCGATTTTACCTACTTTGGTATATCGAGGTTTAACTGTATCTGCTTAGTCCTAACCAATATTTTTTCGGGTCTTGCAATTTCTGTTTTAATATAGCAGTAGAATATGCACTCTATGAAATAAATTATGGCCAACCAAATTTTAGATTTACTTCCTTATTGATGATTTGTTTTATCTGTGTTTATTATACCCAAATTCAACTGTACAAATGAAGGAATCTTTACTTTAGCCCCTTCTGTGCCAAAGACGAGTCGCACTCTTCCAGGTGTTTCCTCCAAAATATGCCTGTGACAAGTTTCACTCATCCAGGGAGTTTGTTTCAATTACTGAGTGCCATAGGCGAGTGGTCATCGTTCCATCCTTTGATGTAAATGCTATGCTATTAAACGGCACCAGCTTCAGAGACGACAAATTTTTTGAGGGCTCAGTTGGTACAAGCAAAGCGAAAGCCTGTTTTCTGGAGTTTTAAATATGGCGGCGTGGAGGAGGCAGCGACAGCGATAACCACCATGTTTTCAGTGCTGGAATTGTGGTGTTCTTGGATGTTTCTTCACCACAAGTAAACGATTAGACCTGAAAAGCTTTAGGCAGTTGTGTTCATAACTTTGTACTAATGATAGGAAGATTTGGAGCTTCTGGCGACCTCTCCAGTGTGGACTTGGCTCAACAAAAAACACTTTGCCACCGGCGCCTCTTCGCTTTCCTTTCCACGCCATGCCAGCAATAAAACATAGCATGGAGGACAACAAAAACACGCTTGACTTCTGCTCCAAGAAACATTCGGCTTCATACAGACTGTTTCTGTGACTGTTTCTGTCTGCAATTTGTGAATACGAAAAAATAATTCACAGTGAAGACAGCAGAAAATAACAAACGAACTGCTGATGTTGCAATAATGAAAGCTGTGCACAATGAATCAGCCATTGAAAGATTCAGGAAATTTTGGTAGGTTTCTAAAACAAACATTGGCATAGAAAAGGATAACATATGTTGTCCCCCTTATGTACCTAATGCACCTACACTGTCCCTGATCTTTAGGCCTGTTTACAGCCATCCTCATATGTTGCATGTTAATAGTGTTGTTGCCATTGTTTGGTTATACTCGACCTTTTCGCCATTGAAACTCACAGGTACTTATCTTGAAGAAAAGTTCTGTGCTTTTTAAACTACATTTGCACCAAGAATAAATGTTACTCCTGCAAAAGCATATTCTAAAATGAAGACATCTTGCCTCCATGTTGCAGTAAGATGATTGAGACTTTGTTCAAATCTAAACTGACTTGTGATACAAAGAGCGCGGCACATGCATTTTGCAGACAACTGTACGTAGAAGCTCTAGTGCATTCTTCTTTTCCTACTTGTATCTCTGTATGACACATCTATGGATATATTTTGCTGGATGCTGCCACTGTGCGTGTTTTCACTTTGTCAAGAGTACAGACATACGAGAGGTGTGTTGCCTTGCCTGACGTTTGTGTGCATATGTGAGTTGCGAGAGAAAAATATGGGGACTGCGCCTAGGTACTACGAAGGAGGGCACACTTTGCTCTATTTATCCCTAGCCGATGGCAGTGCGCACTATGCGAGAACGAATGTTTAACTTCCATCCAAACGGGATCACAACATCCGATACAGAGTCCATAATGATGAAGCATACAACAAATTTGCAGTAACGTGTCATTATTCATAGCTCTGCGGTAGCTAAAGCCCCGCGCTTCGTGCAGGGTCACTTCGCTCCCCTTTGCAGGAAACCCTCCATGTCAGGCCTGGTGTTAAAGCATAGGTAAACAACAACTACACAATATACAACAAACTCACAGTAACAATGTGTCATTCATAGGTCTGCTGCCACTATAACGACATCTACCTAAGCCACTCCCACTTCAGCGCTTCACTCCCCTTGGGAGGAACTCTCCATGTCAGGCCTAGTAACGAGGCGTAAGTAAGCAAGAACTACAGGGAAAGTCAAAGGGGAAAATAAAATAATAATTAAGATATAAGAAAGAGGAACGTCAAACATGCGATTTGAACTACTTACTTCCCATTCATGAGCGCAGTACTCTGACTGCTATGCCACAAATGACAAGATCAAATAAGAGATCATATTCCAGGGTATTTATCCACGGTTATGCAATTCAGCTCCACTAGGGATGAACGGAGCAAAGCATGCTTTCCGTAGTGCCTAGGCACAGTCCCCAGATTTTTCTCTTACAACTCACGCATGCACATAAGGGTCAGGAAAACACGGCGTATCTCTTGTGTGTCCCCAACCGTGACAAAATGGAAACATGCGTCACTGTGGGGGAACCATCTACTGCAGCCATACAAGCATCTGCCACAATATTGCAGAACAGCACACTGAGCTTTGCTGGGTCTGTGTTTTGCCAGTAAGAGTGCTTGGTAGTCAGGCAGGCTGTTTTTTGTCCATCGCTCTCGTGACAGCCCATCCAAACAGCTGTGCCAAGTGTTGCAGCAGTCTATTCACATTAGCTTGATTACCAAGGTCATGGTGTGTACATTGTCCTTTTCCCCAAGGGTCCACTGTCGCCTCCTGCGGGCAGATGTGGCAGCAGCGCTGGAACAGGAGGAGGGCGGGGTACTGCTGTTAGTGGCACGCCTCCTTCGGGTAAAAGTGGCGGGGGTGGTGGGTCCAGCGGAACACGTGCCAATGCCGGAGGCACCCCTCCCTCGGGCAAGAGTGCGGCAAGTCGTGCCCTTGGCCGTAGCCCGTCGACACGCACAGCCCAGCGGCCCACATTGCAGCAGGTGCAGCAGGCGCAGGTGCTGGAAAACGCAGCCGATGGGTCGGCAGCCACTACAGCCTCTGCCACTGACCAGCACGTCTTTGTGGTCCCCATGGGTATGGCCCCGCGAGCTCACAAGCAGGCGGGGGTACCGGGCATGCCCACAGGCATCACGCATCAGGAGCAGCTGGATGTGAGTTCTCAACGACTATTTTTACAAGCTTGAGTAACTCTTTCATGTACAGAACTTTGATTCTATGCAAAAATGAAATAGCGTTGGGAAAAAAAAGAAATACTGGGAAGAGTGATTTAATAAAACACAGGGAATAATAAATTGCATTATTTGGTAATAGCTAAGTGGATTTGAGGGGTCAGCTCACAAAATGGCCATGCTGGATTGGTTCTGTGAATTCTGCATAGGACACCACTAAACAGCTCTTGTGCTTCTAATACATTTCATTGGATTTGTTGGTTTGCCATAGTGTGATACCAGTGCCAGGGACAGGGACATGTGGCAAAGGCAGCACTACATGGTGCTGATTGATCTGCTTCCTCACGTAGATTGCAGCATTGTATGTGCTGCCTTCTCATGCTGCTCTTAATTATTTTCTTTTATTAGCCCCTTCTATGCCACCACTACATTCAGGTGCATAAGAGGTTCATTGCTTTTGTCAAGCAAACGAAAGCAACAACAACAACAAAAAACCACCTTCTTTCAGGCATTGGTGCATAACTTTAGAATTAGTATATTCAAACTTTGATGTAACGAATTTAAATATGACACGTCCTTGATTTCACTGATTGTTTACTGTTCATGACGTTATGTCTGTAGCGCACCATGTATTTATAACCGTAATATAATGAAGTTTTAATCTGTGATTTCAATGTAAAAAAAGCTTTTTTCACTGCCGCAAAGGAAGACCACGGCATTAAATTGAAACCACGTGGCAGGTACGAGAGACTGAATGGTTGAATTAGGTATAGTTGTTCTTGCACGTTCTGCACTCGGCAATGGCCAGTCTACCTCTGTAACTGGCGATTTGTGTCTGCACTGCATCGATACTGCACTGTTGAAAGGTGAAGCCATCCTTGGATGTGGACTCAGGTGTAGTGCCGTGTGTAAGGATGGGCGACGAAAAAAACAAAAGAAAGAAAAAAGAAACTACTACAGGTTGTCTACCAACCGGTAACACCAGGAATTCTCAGCGAATTTGAATAGTCTGGAAATACTCGGGGAAAACTCAGGGAATTTGTGCTTCTATCAGGGAAATTTTGCTGCAACTTTATTGAAAGGGAATGAAAGTCGTGTTAATGCTGATTCCAGTAACAGAGGAATCGCAACGAATCGTATTTGACGCCGTGTTATCGGCACGAGGTATTGCCAGAGTAGTTAACGACCGATTTTCCAGACGCTCGATTTTTCAAACATGCACGGTAATTCGCACAGCTTTGCAGCACCACCACGTACTCCATATAGTCACTGTATATTTTCCTGACTGCAGGTCTGAAAGGACATTAATCAAAGCCACCACCACCGCCATGTTGATTATCTTGCTGCCTCGAACCGGCACTACTCGAACGCAGATCCGCTGGCAGCCGTAGCCACCACCGCGGCAACGTTAGGCCTAGCTGCTTCTACGTTCGCTATTAAGCTTCTTGCCGTGCTGTGCCGTGTTTTTCATTGAAATAATTCGCCGCTGTCAGCAATGGCACCGACTCCGCCTTTGTAATTGGCTTCAAAGCTGGCAGAACACATCGCGTTGCGTAATTCCAGTCTTCGAGAGTGAGCTTCGCCTCAGTACAGCAGTGCTACGCAGTGAAGCATAACAAGCATGGGGAGGGGCAATTGTCACGAGACACAGTATGTATTCCTTAATTATACGCTCGTGCACCCCCCGTCTCCTGTCACAGTACGAGCACCGATGCGCCCAATAAATGTACTGGCAGGCCTTAAGAGCTTTTTCGGACGTGCCTGTGGCAATTTTAGCCTTTTATGGCAGTTAAAGACATGCATTCATTTTTTTTTCGGACTGCCCGATTTTTCGGATGTTTTTGCGGCCTCTAGGGAGTCCGAAGAATCGGACGTTAACTGTACAACTGACCAAAAGAATGCTTCAAATGATCCATGGGATGAACGCGTAGCAGAAGGAGGATGAGAACAGAAAGGATCGACACACTGAGGAATTAACGGAAAAGGAAGCGTGCCGCCGCCTCTTTGAAGGAGCTTCAGCTCAAAAAACAAAGTGTTGGCTGACGTCGAGATGCAGGTGCCTCATCCAAATCAGAATGAACTCTTTAAAGCAGTGACACCCATCACTGAGATGTTGTGTACGGGCTGAGAGTATGTCAGGACAGTTGAGGTTAAGTTCCCAGCTGCTGAGAGAGAATCTTAGTTGTGACAAAGTTCAGGCCTCATACCGATGAGCTTGCTATGAGTCGATAGAAATAGCTCATATTGAAAAATATTTACTTATGTATGCATCTCCTTTTTATTCGTATTTGAATATGTTCGACTCAAATTGGAATGGGTTTTACCATTTTTTTCGCTATGCATTTTGCTAACACCTTCCTTCTGTTTTCTTTTTAAATAAAATAGATATTACTCCTTACTATTCAAACTGGATTAAGTCATTTTTTGTTTCAACGTGCTTACTAAACAATGACAGCATCGGGAAACATGGTGTCAGCCTGCCTTGACATAAAACAAAGTTCTGGCTCATTCACGGAATTTTGCAAAGGTGCTCAGGGAAAACCTGGAAAACTCAGGGTATTTGGAAATGTCAACTTGGTAGACACCCTGTACTAATGTTTTTATGTGAAATGTGAATGTGAATGTTGCAGTTGATAACACTGGCAAACTTTACAGGCCGCATTGTGAGGACCAGAGATTACTGCACAAACATTCTCTAGGAGTGCAAAAAGCATCGGTGTGTGGTTTACACACCATGCAGTGGCAGGCGTTGCTTTGTAAAGCTTGACAGTACAAGCCACGTGGCACCAGGAAACGAGTTTCTTGATGTTGCCAACGTAACCTGCCAGCTTCCTGACAAATTATTAATTCTGGAAACAGTCAAGAAGGACACTGCTACACCTCTATGCATCTTGTCACTACTGTAGAAAGAGGGCGATGCGTGCCCAATGCGTGGATAATTTGCTTGACATTTCTTCTCTGAAAGAAACGGGTCTGAATTTAGATAGGTGAAAGGCATGGCCCTTACAGAGGCTGCCGCACTCACGGGCTGCTAGTCGACAGCACTGAGGCCCAGCACATAAGGCACCTCGCAAAACACGGTGCAACTAATTGAGCATTTGGGTCTCGCCACCCGGCTGCTCTACGAGACCTAATGCTGGTGTGGGGGACCGAGTGACAAACTTTCTCCAAGAGGTCACCCCATAAGCAAGCTGTAAATCTTTTTTTACATGGTCACTATATTGTACATACGTAAATGGTTTTCCTTTACTCTGTCCTCTTTCACTGTTCTTTTACTCCCCCTTTTCCTCCGCCAGTGCTGACCGCCGTTTAGGTTTCAGCAGATTATGCTAGACAGTTACTGCAGTCAGTAAAAGCTTTTCCTTCGCTTCTTTTTTCTTTATATATCTATCTATATATAAATAAACCAATTACTACTACTACAGTTAAACCTTAATATAACAATCTTCAGTATGACAGAATTCTCAATATAACGAAGTATTTAACTTTTTATAATTTCTTGTTCATAGAACACCATGTACTTAGAACCGCAATATAACAAAGTGTGTTTATACATGATTTTATAATGAAATTTCACTGCTACTGCAAAGAAATACTGAGACAACAAATAAAAGCTTTGGCGGATGCAGATGGTCAAATAGTTGAATTAGAAGCAGCCGGTTGGTGCCCATATTCTTTTCTAGCATGGCCATTGCTGTGCATGGCTGAGTGCATATGCAGCCCGTGTGCCCTGTTTTAGAGATAACGTGCCACTTGTGCAAAGTGTGGGCATGCCAAGATGGGGTGGCATCATGTGCGCTGTCTTCCCAGGTGTTTAGTACTGGAGGTTGTGTATTCTCGAGTTCGGGAGGCGCATTGAAGCGAGAGGCAGACAAAACATTCTCTCCCTGCTGCCAGTGCTTTTCACGATAGCATCGTTCCACTGCAGGCGACTCTAGATCATCCACGAGGGCGGAGTGGATGCAAAAGCATGGCTGGCTTCTCTTTGTACTGCTGATATGAACATATCGTCGACATCGCACAAAACCGTATCTTTCGTCGTCAACTCTCAAGTTCAACAGAATGAGCTTTGTTGTCTTATTCAAATTGGCTTTTTGTGATTGCTCGATAATAAAAAAAAAATGTTTGCAGCCCCTTCTGTGTAAGAAAAATCCATCGGTGACTGTACTTATTTGAGGAAAAGGTCAAATTTCTATGTAACGAAGCGAATTGGCAATTTTACGGACTTTGATGTAACCAGGTTTAACAGTGCTACTTACAGAAGAAAGTACAGTACTTCAGTGAAATAAATTTTCAGTCTAATGAAGCAGAGTGCCGATTTTTACAACTTTGTTAAATGGATGCTTAACTGTACCACCCACTGAAATTAGGAACAGTAAGTTAGAAAAATAGCGCAGTTTGATGGCAAGGAAGAAAATATATTCTGTTGCAACTAAAAAGGGAGTCGCGAAATGAGCGTTATCCAGGATTACTGGTATTCTTTGAAAAAATGAACAGCCCTGAAATTCACTCAGAAGCTTAGTTGCGAATTCTTCATTCTCTTGAAGACTTACTGTGCATAGGCTGAGCCATGAGCTTGTCTGCTGCATAATGTATTTGTTAGCACTGCCAATGAAATGTACGTTGGAGGACCAAATGTTGAAATGGAAACAAAGTAGGTGATGTGCAAGGTGGTAGTCAATTTTATTATGGCACTTGGTCCTTGTGAGACAGATCTTGGCAATGATGAGTGGAGAAGAGTTCAGTGAAGGTGACAAAACATGTTGATGATCGCCCTAAACTGTTCCATTGCAATGAGAAAGGAGAGAAATCATGATGGCAAGCTGAACCGAAGTGCTGTAGCAATTTGATGAAAGTTGATGCAGTAAAGAAGCATTTGACGCTTCCTTCCACATTGGGTACAGTATTGACTGAAACGGAAAAAAAATTATCATCCACTGGAGAGTAGCACGAAGTTACAAAGGAAACACATGTGGGTTTCTCAGGGAGAGAGCTTTGCAGCTAAAGAAAAATTTGTCCTGGTCTGGGTATGAAACCTGGGACCAATGCATTTCCAGAGCAGTTGCTATACCAACTGAACTAACCATAAGGTTGGCAGATCATAGAGCGAGGCTGAATTAACCTACAACTCAAAGCACAGGGACACTGAATATGGCAGATCAGTTCTGTGGAAGTTCGCAAGATGGATGAAATTTTTTTTCCTTTCATAAAACCTCCACCATCTTGCAGGTTTTTGCTGAACTGATTTGTGATATACAGTGTGCTCTGTTCTTTTCTTTGGTGACTTGAACTCCCTTTTCCACTTCTACAGAGGTTGCTGTTATGGGATGTTTTGTTGCTCGAAACGATATACTGCGCAGTGTAGAGTGGTTTCTGTTAAATACAACTGCTTGCCCAGCTTTGGACGTGCAGTGATTAAATGGTGTATCAGGCAAAAAACATAGCTGAAACCAGTCACCCAGGTTGGTGCATGAGTGCTCCAGTCTATTAAGATGCACACAGACTTAACGGAGACTTTGTGGTTTCACGCTAACTATGAAATATGTCAGCATACTGAGGTGACCATGCTATGAATTAAGGTAAAAGTGCGGTGTACTCCCACAGCGACTGATTCCAGGACACAGGCGAGGCATGCGCCTGCGGGCGGTGCGCAAGCCCTTGGTGGTCCAGCGGCCCCTGCTACCCCGTGCCGACAGGCGTCCTGTCACACTGGTCCAGCTGCTGCCCTCGACCCAAGCCACACTGGCTGCTGTGGTGCAGCCCTTGGCATCAGATCCCCTGCCCCAAGGCAAAGGGATTGTGAAGCTCATCCACCCAGCAGGTAAACGTGCTTTGGCTGTTTGAAAGGTTGTAGAGATTCTTGTAATGTTACCTGGAGATAAACCTGGCATTTGCTGACTGTGCAAGTTTTTTAATGGGCAGCGCGCCAATGTGGCAATACCAAGATATGGGTGGTTCAGTTCAGCTTGAAACGTGGCTTGGCCTATAATATAATCATGGCTGCACAAATGAAGCTTTCGTAGAATAAAATCTTTATACACTTAAAGCTTGTTAATTCAGATTTCTAGGGACCGAAGAAAATTTCCTAATTAACTTAATGTCCGAATCATCGAATGGACAAAAACAAAATGCACGACTTTCACCAACATACCTCCACAAAGTAATCAAGGATGCTTGTCTGCTTTCTCAAAGCAGTCCTCACAGATACTATTTTTCTCAGTTCTTCTAGGTGCTCAGCAGCTCGCATGCTTACTTCAGTATCCCAACAAAATTCTAATGCAATGAGGGCCTTTGCATCTTCTTTCACAGTGCAAGGGCCGCACTGTGGACGAGTTCCAGCATGCAGCTGGAACTCGTCCTTCCACGTTTAAAGATCAAGCTCCAAAAACAGTGTCGAAGCGTGTGTGCCGGAACACAGTATGCGAGATACAGCACTGCACTATGTCGCTTAACAACTTGCAAAGGCCATGGTGCGCAGCAGTTTGTAGCACTCAGAGAAACACAGGAGCTGAAAATTCCTTCAGTGAAAGGGAGGTGGGAAATGGGTGAGCACGCAGTAACATGATCAAGCACGCACTAGAGAAAGGAGGGGGGCAGGGGACACACACCTATCTGCCCTCTTCCCTACCCTTGCTGTAGCTGTGCATGGCTGTTCATATGCGGGCTATGCGCTGTATCTTGGAGGCAACCTTTGCCAAGTGCAAAGGCCTAGCTGAGATCATTGGTACCTTCATGCACGTTTTGTTCTTGCGTGTCAAGTGTTCGTCTCGTAATCTCAAGTTTCCGAGGCACAGTGTGAAGCGTTCGCTTGCATTGCGACGAGTGTTCTTGGTCACTGAGTGATCTTTGCCTGAGCGCCCGTGACACCAATAAACTATGAACCTTACTTCATGTATCATACCTGCCAACCCTCCCGATTCGTCTGGGAGAGTTCCGATTTTTTACTGAACTTTCCAATTGTACGATCACTATCTGATATCTCCCGAAAAGTGGTTTCTGTTCACGCAATAATGGTTTTTGTGAAACCGGCACCGCGGAATCTACAGCCACATCGTAATCATCAGCATCATGAACAACGGCTGCACTAGCACCATCAGTATCATCGATTAAGCAGCCGACTACGGTGCCTAGTAAGCCGACCAAAGCACGAGCCAATGTAGCTTTTGCATTTCATGCATGCCTTCCACCATGGTGCATTGTTGCTGCTACGTGTGTGTATGATTAGTGTTGGCTAGGCCATGTTTGCAGTGCACTGTGTAAAGTTAGAATCCTCGTGTGCTTGATGCCATGGCGCTATCAAAGCACAAGAAAAGGTGTTTGTAGAAGTTCTTGCAATCTTACACTTCTGAATTTCCGTGCTTTTTGACATCAACAAAAGGAGAACATTTTGCATATTGTACAATGTGTGGATGCGACATCAGTGTTTCTTACGGTGGCAAAGGCGACTTGAAACTGCACGTTTTCGTGGCGAAGCATCAAAGCTATGTTCGCACCGCTGAGGAGCAGGACAGCATAGTGAACTTTCTCCGCAACAACTGCGACGATAGTGTCATACGTGTGGAGTGCCTGTTTACGGGATTCCTCGTCGAACACAACCTATCCCTTAGTGTCAGCGACCACGTTGGGCCTCTTCTACAGAAAATGTTTCCGAAATGCAACGAGGCAAAGCGTTATGGGTGTGGACGCAACTTTGAAGAATGCAGAGGTGTCCAACCTGAAATTTATTGCACAGGCATCGCTCTCGAGTCTTCGTTTCTTTATTCAGAGTTTTCCACAGCTGCACCCCCCCAGGTTTCAATCAATCCAATGAAGACGCTTTAGATGCTCTCGAAGCTGAGTTTGCCACATTACACGCGTAGTCTTCCAGAGGACATTCTCAATCAAGAAAGGTGGGATGTGCAGTGCTCTATGGTTGGAAAAATGAAAAACGCTGGTGGAAAATGTTTCACCAAGTTGCTAAGGTGATGCTGGATTTACTCGTGATACCGCATAGCTACGCAGAGTGTGAGAGTATTTTTAGCACAGCGCAAAAAACTAGGACTGAATCCCGCTCATCGATGAGTAACACTACCCTCCAACACCTGCTGCTAGTGAAGGGCTGTCAGTCTGGACCATGTTTTGGGCAAAGCTACTCCGACAAATTTTTGAAGTGAGCAATGTCTGCTACAGCAAGGTCCCTGAAAAAAAGACTCGTCGAACACTGCCTGAAAGTTTGAACGAAACCACCCCCACCCCCACCCCGGTCACATCGGAAGTTGAAACAGTAAATGCAACACTTACCCAAATTTAGAGCAGAGTAACAGCCAGTAGTAAGACGGTAGTCTCAGTAAAATAAATTTGAAGAAATCCACCTGCAGTATGTGGAAGTGGCACTTAGCAGCTGCTGAATCGTGGCTGCCAGATGTGCTCTGATGAATGGAGACTGATAATTCAGGTGCTTTTACACTGCCAAAAGCATACGTGGAATCTCGTTCAACACATGTTGATGTAGCTGATGACCATTTCCCAGTCCTATCTCCCACAGTGCCCGCAGTCAACGTCTACCATGAAGTGTCAGAGAATCAAAGTTTGATGTTGTATCTGCAAAATGCAGAAGTGACGGTTAGCAGGCGCAGTATCGCAGCTGCTTGTTTCCCTCTGATAATTGTCCATGTGGTAGTTTTCCATGATGCATTCGAGGTGAAAATGCACAAGCATGTCAAGATGTTCCACCTATTCTGTTGCAGGGAACCAAGCTTGCATTCAGATGCCCATGTTGTGCATATAATACACTCTATATGTGTATATGTCAGAACACCACAGCAAACTCAGTGAGACTTGTAGTAGAGGGCTTGCGGCTACCAATTTTCTATGCGTGTCCTGCACTCGCATGCTTATCTGTTCTTCACGATGGTGGCAGGAACCCAGACTGTGCACAGGGTTGTTGTCATTACGCAGAAAGGTCTGTAAGTGTTAACTTCATTTCACACACTTGGGATCCAGTCAGCCACACACAAGTTGAGACTCATTATGGAATTTTCCCATCTTTCAGCTGCCACAAGCATTGCAGGGGCTACATTCGACATGCAGCCCGTGCAGGTGCCACTGATCGATGCTAGCAGCGTGGCCATGTCAGTCTCGTCGTCAGGGCATTCCATCACAACCAGCAGCCCTGCTGTCGTGGAGGCCACCAGCACATCCACTGTGCTGGTGGCCTCACAACAAGCTCACACAGTGGCTGTCGTCCCAAGCACACCACAGGCAACAAACATTGTGGTGGATGAAACGCCTGTCCTTGCTCTGGCCGAAAGCACCGAAGCAGTGCAGGTGAGTTGAATGGGGCCAGTGGTGAAGGAAGTGTGTGGAAATGAAAAGTCAGCTTTCTGTTGAAAATTGAAAGAAGAAAAAGAAAAAAAAAGAAAAAAGAAGTGCTCAAAACGAGGATATGTAGTCGTAAACAGACAAGAATACTGTGTCATGTCCTGGTTTGTTCTTGACAAACAAGGACTCAATGCTGCACCTTTGCCTCTTTTCAACTTTATGGGGTAAAGGGGGGTGGAGAGGGGAGTATACCTAAACAAGGTATATTTCTAAGCGCACAAGGACTAGATACTTACGTGGAGAGACAGCCACGCTGTAATTGATAGTAGTAAAAGGGTCAGCTCAGCTCTCGTCACACATGGTCAGTCGCTGAGCTCATCCACAGGAAATGCAGGCAAGCCAGGAGGCACTGAGTCATAAACAGAGAGCGTGTCACCCTTGGGGACGCTCTTTTATATCCTTTAGATGGGGACAGTGTACCCCAGTTTAAGGGGGGATGAGGGTCTTGAAAACATTTTTTTATTTCTTAACATATCTTCCTGAAAATTGGCATGCAGATATATCTTTGAATGCTGATCCCAAATATATATTCAGATTTTATATATCTCATCTATAAATGAAGATATTGCAAAATAATTCATCCCACATAGGTCTTTTCTTACGGGCCATTATGATAATTTCTTAATTAAAAAAACTAGTTTCAAAGAATGGCTGTCATTTCCAAGGACCCACTGCACATCCTAAAGCTAAAGAAATTTTTAAAAAGTGATCATATAGGTCATGAATGAATAACAAAGTAGGAAGAAAAAAACAATGCGGGAGTAATTAGCTTACATCTGACCTAATTGCTAGTCTAATGGGTTTAATGAAAAATGGAAAGCTTTAGGATGTAGTTGAGGTTTTACTGAAAAAAAATGATACCTAATTCAATAAAATCAGTTGATGCAAACATTATGAAAAGTTCTGTAAGGCAAAGGCATTTGATCGAAAAAGCAAAGCTGAGAAAATTGCATTCAAAGTTTTGCTTACTCTGCCACTTTTGTTTACCTATCACATGGAAAAATTTAATGCTTTAGCATGCAGCCCAGTCATTACTGGACACAATAACACCAAACTCAAAGAAATCTGTTCATGTAAAGATTGTGAAAACCTCTGTATTGCATTGGTACTTGGCAAAAAAAAAAAAGCTCAGAAAGTCGTCTTTACTTGCTGCGCCGACGTTCATTAGCTCGAACTTGCGGGAAGTCGCGGACTTCTTCGCCAATGAAGTTTTAATGCTGTCTGCGTACTTTTCACGCCCCGCGCACTCCGCGCAAAACACCGCGTCGAAGCGTTGAGCACGCGAGCTCGGTTCAGCCGCGTCCGTCGGCACCGAAGCGGCGTTCGGAAACGCCGAAGTCGACGTTAGGCTTAGGTCAGCCGGCTCGGCCGCTTCCGACGACACGGAATCCGAAGCGACTTGCAGCATTTCAAAAGTTAGCATTTTCGACGGGCTTAGTCCAGGCGCATCCACCAGCACTGCAGAGACTTGCGGTAACACCGAAGTTGACACCGATCGGGACTGTCCAGCCGCGTCCACCGGCGAAGCTGTTGTTGGCGAGCTCACTCCAGCCGCATCCACCAAGGCCACAGCCATATCTCTATGCCACAGCAGCTTGCGGCATCACCGAAGCTGTAGTTCTCGACGATGTAGCGCTCTTATTCCATGCGCGCCTCTTTTTGCTGACTGCTTTTCGCGTGCTTGCTTTCAAGCGCGCGTCTCGCGCCATCGTGACACGCGGAACAAAGACACCAGGCACACAAAAGCAAGAAATTCGTGGTTAAAAGAGGCGACTCAATAGCCAAAATATCTACAAGAACGATAAAGAAAAAGGCAGAACTAAAAATACAAGAGGAATGCGAAAAATGACGTGCGCGCCGGCGAAAGCAGACGACGCGAAGGAGTCGAACAACGCGGCCGCGGGGCCGCGGCAGGCGAAGCATGCGTCACGGCCAATCAGAGGGCTGCGCCTCGGGGAGGCGCCCGCTTCACCCAATCAGCGGCTGTCTCGCGACGATTTCGCTCTTGAGAACGGGTGCTTGGGGTGCCGATCGCTCCGCTGCACGAGGGTCTACAGCGTGCCGAGGGGCGCCAGAATGGAGAGCGGGAAACCAGCTTTCAAACGAGACCAAGATGGCGCCGATCGGTTCGCGTCGCGCGGAGCTACGGCAGCTTGAAAATGAGGCAAATCTTCGCGCTTGGCGTTCAATTTCGGCTCACCGACGTTTCTAAATTGCCGTTTTTTTTATACTTCGAGTAGGAATTGAGCCATAATATTTTGTAGAGGCATAGTTGGGACATTAAAGACTTCAAAAACGCAATTTTTGAAAATTGCCATTTTTGACCATTTTTTGCGTGCACATTTAGAAGCAATCACTACACCTTCATCAGCAATCCATTCAGTGACAATGTTATAAAGTAACAGCCACTTTCATTTCTGCACTTCTGCAAAGAGTCAGTAGTGTTCAACCTTGAACATTAATTCTCTTTTCCACGTGCTTCACTTCTTTTATTATAGTAGCCCTAATAGAAGACCGAACCAGAAAAATTTACCTTAACTCTTTCTCTACCTTAGGGAAAATAGGCGTTCTTTGTAGGTTACGCCAGATTTTTTTTTTTTTGTAGGAACTGCTGCACTCAATATTTTATTTAATACATAAACAAAAAGCACTATGAATGCACGATTAATGCATGACAGCTTTATAAACGAGATGTATGTCATAAATAAGATATAAATTGCCAGAATGAAGATTGTGGGATAAAATTGAACAAAGTTTGTAAAGACACGCTTGTATCTACAGTAAAACCTCATAAAACCGTACCTGCTTAAACAGTAGTTTCGTTTTAAAAGTAGTAATTCGTTAGTAGTAGTAGTAGTTCGTTTTAAAAGTGTCCCCCCACTCTGCAGCCATTGAACATAATGTATTTTGTATCCGCATAAACCATACCAGCTTATTGCGTACGTATCGGCTAGCACGTAGTGTTTCCACGTAGTGTTTCCATGTCAATGTAGAATTCTCTGCTACTTGCAGTTTGTATGAGTTTTTATGAGTGAGAAAAACCAGCACGGCACTAGTCGATGAAGGCACTGAATGGAGAAAACGAAACCTTTCGACTGCACGCATCCTTATCAAGGGTAGCGTCAGTGAGTTCTTTCTTAAAAAGATGAAATAGAACTGGACAACTAGCATTTTCTTTCTTCTCATAATGGAATACAATGGTCTTTTTATTACGAGTGTTTGAGTACTAGTAAGAGAATTCTAATGAGGAGTGCCTTCGTCATCAGGCTAGTGCATGAATGTCCCGGGGGATTCTGTTATCAAGTCCTGCGTTTACCTTAATTTCTTAATTACTAAAGCTCTTCTCAATAATAGTGATGCCTTAGACATTCTTGAGCACTGATCTATCGCTTGACTTAATATTTGCTTTTGGTGTCCCTTTAAAACAGCTTAGCAGCTTGGCCCTGATACACCACCTTGATGGCACCTTTCATGGTGCCTTTAACAGCCATTGTAAATTGCGCAGTGGTATTACCACATGTTTATTCTCTTCCTATCTTGTACTGTTACTGGACAAGTCACTACACTGCTAACTTATAATGGTGTTTGACTGCATACACTGACTGAAGCCAATGTTTCAGTCATTTAGGTTAACACCTGCCATATGTTGCAAGTTTCGTGGGAAACCTGTAATTTCCGTTTCGCTGTGTTTAGACCCTTGCTGCAGATACATTGGACGTTCCAGCTGCTACTGCTGCTGCAGCTGCTTCACCTGTCAGAGTCCAGCCCCTTTCACCACCAAACATTTCATCTCTACTTGACATTTCCTTACCTGAAAGTGAGTATGTCTAGTATGATTGACTCATGTTGACACATTTAATGTTAAAACAGTGCTGACACCAAAGTTCTAGGTCTTCTTTTTTTTTCTTTTAACAATGGAAGTGTCTTTTCTTTTCATAGGATGCAGCGACAAATTGTAAAAGTCGTGCTCTGAAGTTTCTTTTACATTCATGCTTCTTTACATTCTTTTCATTCAAGACTGGTTTTGATTATGCAGCCTTAAAGATCAGCTACATCTTTCTGTACATATTTTACTTCCCATTAAACTGTAGGCTATTTTTGCATCCCATGTACTCCCTGCAATTTCTTGCACATTATTGGATTTCTACTCGTGCCCTATGCAGTACAGTCAAATGTTGATACGACGAATCACGTGGGACTACCGAAAATTGTTCATTATTCTGAAAGGTCATTATAGTGAAAGCCACAAAATGAACCATTCCACCCATCAACCCATCAGTTCATAAGCTGTCACCATGCAAGGCAGATGCTGACAAAAATACTGAAAAAGAGAAGCTCTATGTCACCTCCAAAGTATAGCGCTTCTTGTTGTTTGTTTTCACATTCCTTGCCATGGAAACCACAACTTTCTCACTCGAAGCTGACACCTTAACTGTTCCAAAGTACAAATGCACGTAAACAACACTGTCTGGAAAGTGCAAAGTGCGACCATATGGCATCCTCCCGAGTACGGAGGTTACATGTTTCCGTGCGCCTAGCTAGTATGACCACAGAGAGAAGTGTACAAGAAAGAGGCATGCGCAGAATGAAGAGCGAAAGAAGAAAGATACTCATCTCCCTTCTAGGCTAACTTGCCTGGGCTCTCAAAGCCTGATATGTTGTCACCCCCGCGATAGATAAATTATCTCCCGCATTTAAAAAAAAATTTATTGAGCGCCATTTCAGGCTTTCTGAACCCTTGTGTGGTGGCATCCGCTTTCCGCTCCTTGTCGTCTGCTAGCCTACTCTTTCGCCTGCCCTGAAGAATGCACGGAAATTTAAGAATCCTCAGATTTCAGAATATTAGTTGGTAGTACTGAGGCATTGTTAACATGACATGAAAACTGAATAATGATTGTTATTCTGAAAAGTTCGATATTATGAAGTTCATAGTACTGAAATATTTTTACATTGAAACCATAAGAAGACTGCAGGGGATTTCTGAAAAGTTTGTTAATCTGAAAAGTTTGGTAATGTGGTGTTCGTAGTAACGAGGTTTCACTGTAGTACCACTGTCACATGAGCAAATTAGACATCAAGGGAGTGTACTTTGCCATTAGTGACAAGCACAGCGTGTCACACAAGAAGGTTGAGTGACACTTGCTGTGGAATGTACTTGCCAGCGAGCATTCAGTGAGTTTTCTTCACTGCATCAAGGTGTGTAGCCTTGATAGCAATGCTTAAGAAATAAATGAAATAATGTTTAATGCACATTCAGTACAAACTTTAACACTTTTAAAAAAATTATTGCAGATGTTATAGTGTCTGCTGTGTCAGCAGTGGAAATTGTTGTTTTCCTGTGCTTGCCATGAATGCGACGCTGTCTTGTCATGACTTGTGGCGAGTGATCATGTTACTGCTGTTGCAATGAATTACTTTATGTACAGTGAAATTCACACTAACTACTAATTTTTTAAATGTTGCACATCTCTCCTGACCTCAAACTTGTCACACAGCACAATGAATGTACAAAACGCTAGGGGCGTGCAAATGCCATATATAGTAAATACAAATCGAACATTGAAGCGAATCAAGAAAAAGAATGTCGAATGTTGAATCGAATACCAGAAGATGTTTAACAAAATTTAATGCTTACAAATTTTGAGCAGAAAATTACGGTGCTGCATGCGCCTGGGATTCTCCTAGCATTGCATAGCAAGAATGCAGCAAGCTATCAGTAACTTAGATACATATAAGTATGCACAGTATAAGCACAGTACAGTCTACTATTATTAAAGGGAACAGAAAATTAGTATGCCAGCACTGATTACAGCTGTAAAAATATTTCTTTTTTACGAATAAATTTATATTAAATAGGTTCAAGTTTTTTTTTTCCTCTGCAACTAAAGAATTAGTGACATTCTGTTGTACTGAATACCAATGAAGTTCTTGGTTTAATAGTGAACCAGTGCTTTGCGGCAATCTTTTATTTATTGCATAGAAAGCTTTGCTTTCCAGTTTTTTTTTCCAGGTGACAGAAAGGCTATCCCAACTTTACGGCAGGTGGGTTATCATAAGGCCAATCTGGGCATCAGGTGAAAGGACTGCACATCACATCACTCGATCACCGCTCTGTGCGTAGCCAGCACCGACAGTAAAGAACAGGCACTGTCGGGCCCATTTCACTCTCACAGGTTTGGCGTGATTTGCCACCTGTCAAACATAAAAAGTCTGGAGGGTCACAGAAAGATTGCGCAACGCACCTCCCCCACTTGTTCATCCATCTTCCACGCAAATGTATGCAACCTGGTATAACACTTTCGCACCCATCATGTAAGTCCAAACAAAGCTAGCCAAATAATGTGTCTAATGAATGTTGTTGGAAACGAGAGGCCGCCGTAGGATGTGTCACAAAGATGGCAGCCGTGAACAACTTTGTTGCCATCTTGTGCACTCACTTTCATTTGCGAGATGGTTCATTGCCTTTCTGAGTGTCATGCGGCTGCTGCGAATAGATCTGCGTCGATTCAGCACCAAACAGTAACATTAGTTGCCCACGCTCAATGAAGCAGCGCTTTAGGCCTAATGGCCTTGGCAGCGTTGCCGTGACAAAAATTCACCGCTGTAATGGGCCACAAGTCATCGCGGATTGTTTACCGCTAATATGTCCGTACACGTGGTTCATCAGTGATCAGTACTGAGATCAGGCTTGTGGGTCAGATTGATAGCTGTTGAAGTGTCATGAAGTTATTGCTGCCTGTCCAACACAATCTGCATGTCTATTGGCAGCTAAACAGCCCTATCTTCGAACTTCATGAAATACTCGCTGCTTTTATTGCCATTCTCTCTGTCCATGCCGCATTATCATTTCGATCAGTCCTGTCAACCTGGACTAAACTTGTTTCAACAATGGTGGCCCCGGCCGACACGGTGCTGTTCTGCGAACTGCAGCGTTCGGACGCAATGTGTGCAATCCCCGCATTGGGCCAACACCAAGGAGTGCTAACAGTGACAAAATCTGCCACTGTGTCAGCCGGGGTGGCCTGTCCGCAGCACACTTGGCAATCCTTTTGCTCCGAAAACGAAGTGAAAAGCTCGCTTGCACGCCATCGAGCACGAGGGGCTTTGCGGCAAATGTGTCATATAGCACTGTGCGGGTCTCCACATCAAATATATATCTAATATCCAAAAAATCGCATAGTAGAGATTCGATTCGCAAATTGAATTATTCAATTTGGTGATATTCAAATATTTGCACAAATTTACAAAACACCCGTGAAATAAACCATAACAGTCTATGCTGTAGTATGGGAAAAGACAAACAACTTTTGTGTACATAGAACATATAAATATACGGCATTTGAAAAAGAGAGAGAAAACACACTTTTAAATGTGTATCTTGTTTACCCGGGTTCGACAGGTCTTCCATCAGAAGGCACGGCTGCACAGATCTTGGATGATGCTGCCACTCTACCAAACTTGGGCGCTACACTCTCGGGTAAGTTAGTGAGATCTGACTTCTTTATGAACCAGAGATAAAAGGCAGCCTCACTTTGTAATGAAGCACGTGCACAGATTGTTATTGTAGTGACTGTGTTGCATCCTCGATGGGAGATGTTGTTGCATGAGTGAATGTAAATAAAGGTTGATTCACACATTGTACTGAACTTAAAGAGACATTAAGGGAAAAGTACTGAGCTAAGTTAGATAGATAGAATATTCATCTAGAAGTCTATCACCATTTCTTGTGTGCCAATAAGTGACTTTCTTGTGTAGAAAATTGCCATGAGAGGTCCCTTTGCTGCTTCTCAATTGGAAATGCCTGCGCCAAAAAGGATGAGTTGACGTGATTCCCATGTGACCTCCGTCTCTGCCGCTCTCTGTAAATCAGCCGTTGTTGAAATCATATGTTTGGAATAGATGGCACCACTTCAATTTTTCATTTTTGTCATTTTCTTGCTTACAAAAGCCCTGTCCTTGCTACAAATGACAAATTCGTTGTTACAGAAACCTTATCGTTCAATCTAATCGTACCAACTGTGAGGGTGCCATTAAAAACAGCTTGCCACATGATTTCATGGTGAATGTGGTTACTGAATCCAGATTTAGTGGCCAGCTTTTTGAGATGATAGCCATACACTTTCTTTTTGGCAAAGCATCGCTCATAGCATTGCTTAGGGCAATTTTGCTTTTATGCAGGCACTCTTTAGTGATGACACTTGGAGGAATCTGGTTAATGGCCATTGTGTTGCTCAGGCCTTTATAACGAACACAAGAGGTGATGATTTGAAAAAGCTGAAGGAAAGAGGGCAGGTGGGCTTTTTAGTGAAAATCAAGGGCACGAGAATAATATTTTTCTGAAGGGCTCATGGAAACATTGTTTAGCAGCCATGCAGGCTTATTTACCATTTTCACTAAGTACAGTTCAGATGACTTGTAATGTAACCGCTTATAGTGCAGGACCGGTTGCAGTGCAGTCTTTTCCGACTCCAGTTTACCCTCTCGTAGAACTCCATGTATACGCATGCCATTTATACTGCAGCCGTGCAAGACAAAATACCGGTTATGGCGTGATTTTTTGAGAAAATTCGGCAGACAAGTGCAGTAGCAAGCATGCTTCACAGTGATGTGCGCTGACTGATGGGAGGAGAGAGCAACAAAGGCAATGCAGAGGAGGAAGAGGAGACGCGAAGCAAACGAAGAAGGAACAGGGGAGAAAACCTTCAAGGAGTTAAAAGCAGTGGAATTAAGGGGATTTTCACTCTCTGGAATTGAACGGGAATGGAATGGAGGGGTCCACTCTACAATTCTGATCTACATTCGAGCTTTCTTCGTTGCTACCAGTACGTACACAGCTATGCATGACCGCTTGGTCTGTATGTTTCACACGTATGTAGCCTTTGAAGAAAGTTGTTTTATTTATAATGCGGTTTCACTTATAGTGAAGATATTTGCGGCTCTGGCGTCTTAGGTTATAAGTGGTCCCCACTGTATCGCAGGTTCCCTTTGCATATGTACGTGATGATTAAAAAATAACACAAGTAAAAATGTAGACTGCAGCAAACTGCAGTTCTTGCATAAATGCACAGAAAAAAATCATGGGATCTTTTTACCAAGAAAAAAAATCTTATAGCCAGAGTAGTCACATTTGTCACTGACAAGTGTTGCGCAATTATGTCTGTACTTTGTACAGCTGCTGCTGCTGATGATGATCTGTAGCTGTGCCCTTGACATTGGGCAGGCAAATTGGGATTGTCTTAGTGCCACTGCCGAGTGTCATATGCAACTACTCTGCTTAAGATTCTTTTGTTACAAAGAAAAAATTATGCAGATTTTCATGCACTGTGGGAATTGACGTTATGCGATGTTTGCAGGTAGCTGCTATCCAGCATTGTTAGAAGTTTTGCAGAGTGTTACCAAACCGACTAACATGTTGGTGTAAGACAAGTATGTAAGCAATTATGTAAGCAATTGTGTGTGATGCTAGAGCAAGGACACAGTAATGCTGAATTTCTAGTACTTCTGTAGAAATGTTACAACCTGTTTCTTTGTGACCTAAAACCTATCCCAAAGGCGATATAATATCACACAGTGTCTACATAATACTGACTGCAACAGTTAATGGATTGGGGAATGTGGGCCAATCCTGAAGTCAGTGATGTGTAACATAGCTCCTCAAAGCGCTAGCTGCCACGAGAGTACAATGCATGCAAGAAACGGTGGCAAAGTTGCATATTATTTGCACGTTCCATTGCTGTGTTTGTGGCCTAATGGAAACTAGAGCAAACTTTTAGTATGTGAAGTGGCACATACACCAGTAGTCTCCAAGAGCTAGTTGATGTTGGCACCAGAAAAGCACGTGTGCGCCTGTGGCCTGATTGGTAGAGCATCAGACTGTTGCACTGGGCGACCCTAATTTGGCCCCACCATTACACAGATAACTTTATGTTTATTGAAGTGGCGCGAAACATGGAGAGGCAGTAACCTGCCGAAAGTTGCCTGGCATGCAGCAAAGAATGCTTCTCTGAAGCCCTATTTTTTTCGGTAGATTTATTATTTGTGAATTATTGACAGCAAACTATGCTTAAGTGCTTTTGTCAGTGTTTAAGTATGTTGTTAGCACGGCAGTTGTGCTCTGCAGGTGCAGCTGCTTTGGGGCAGCAGACATGTCCTCTGCTGTGCTACCACTTGGAGCATGCTGCTGCAATCACTAAAGGGCGTGGGTGCTTTGTCATGCTGTATATTGCCGATAGTAACATAACATACAAAAGCAGATCTCCCTTGTCTTATTATGTTGCAGGTCTCTCAGCCCTCGACACAGACAGTCCTGCAATTGAGGCTAGCAATCCTCTGCCAAGCTTTACTGCTGTCTCAGACTCAAGTCTTGCCTGTAAGTTCTAGCTTGTATGCCCAATGCGATGGCTTAGTGACTGTGACACTGTTCTGCTGAGAAAGAGGTTGTGGGTTTGATTCTTTAGATTTCGGCCACATATAAAATCTGAGGCAGTAAAAGTTAATCCAAAGTGCCCCACTGCAGCGTCTTTGATAGCACAAGTGTTACCTGGTTCTTATGTTAAAGCCAAACGATCAATCGAGCGTTACATGTGACCACAACTGTGCTTTGGAAATGCACTGAGGCTAGATCAGCCCAATTCACAATCGAGTGAGCTGCATGACGAGGGTAAATAGGTTATGTTTATTGACATGTCTCTTGATACAAGACAGCCTGAAAAACATTGGAGTCAGAGCAAGCACGCTGAAGGCAGCTTGCTATGGTGGAACCTCATTAAGTTGTTTGAGGGCCATATTTTTAGTAGCAATAGGAGTGTCAAAGTGGAAAAAAATGTATGTGTGTGAATTGTGGGAAGCCAGTCATGTGGTAGAGGTAGAGAGGGAACGGGAAAGCTTACAAGAGTGTGTTTGTGTGTATATATACAAAGTGTCCCACGTAACTTGCGTTCAAAATTGAAAAATATGCCAGTGCCACGTGGCTGGACAGAACCAAGGTAATGTTGTTCGCCATTGCTTGGAGCAAGTCACACTGTTTTCTGTATTTTGCCTAATTGCATAACTGGTTACAATTAATTAATTAGCTTCTCAACTATTATAATGAGAACAAGATTGTCAATTGGAAAATTGTAAGCCATCATGAAAAATTCCCGATCCATCTCTCTGTTGCTCTACATTTTTCACACCCCTGAAAAAAACTAAAAACGCTTAATAGCACACAAAAAGTGCCGTACAAATGATCATGCATTACTTCATTAATTTTGAGCACTTTTCCAATTTTCAAAATACAATAAGTACAGTTGCTGATATATTTTCCTTACACAGAAGGCACTGAAAAATTTTCTGTATTATCAGGAAATCAGACAAAAGTAAATTTGAATGAGAAAAATCATTTTGTTGAATTTGAGAGTCAGCAACGAAAGATGCAGTTTCATGCTACATCAACAATATCTTCAATGTGTAGCAAAGCCAGCCATGCTTTTGCATCCACTCTGCCCCTGAAGCTCGTAGTGTTGTCTGCACTGGGACAACATTGTCATGAAAAGCGTTGGCAGTGGGTATTGGACGCTTCGTCTGCCTCGTGCTTCGACATGTCTCCGAACTCGAGATTATTCAACCACCTGCACTAAACATGTGGGAAGACAGCACATGATGTCCCGCCATATCAGTCTTTGCACATGTGACAAGGTTACCTTTAAATGGCGCACAGGCTGTCTGTGCTCCGTTTCAGCGGTCGCACTGCACAATTTGAGAGGTGCGCTCACTAGCAGCCTCATGTAATTGAACCATTTGACCGTCTGCATCCATGGAAGTTTCCATTTATTGTCACGGTATGCCTTCGCGGTGGCAGTGAAATCTCATTATATTGAAATGGTGTATGAACCCACTTCGTTATATTGAGGTTCAAAATACCTGTTGATCTGTGGACAAGAAATCATGAAAAGTTAAATACTTTGTTATAACGAGAATTGCGTTATATTGAAGTTCGTTATATCGAGGTTTAGCTGCTGCTTTTTTTTTTTTTGGTTAAGCCACCACCATGCCTCCGTGCATTTCCAATGCTGCATAGGCACCACTGCACTGACACTGGAATCATCGGTAGACCGGTCTCTCTACTTTCCAAAAAAGGTGGAAGATCCTTTGTGGCACAACATGGCACTAGCCTCATAGCGAGTCAAGGGCTGCAGTTAGCTTCTATGTGACAAAAAGCGATCGTGGTACGCACTAACTGGTAGGCATGCGACGAGCCACTATGGCTTAAGCAGTAGCCAATACATTAGGCTCTATGAAGACTGGGTTGGGGGATTCTTCACAACTATGTTTTCCATTCTGCATTAAGTGGCCATAGATCTTATGGTCCAAAATTGTTCAGTATGAACTGACTAGCTCAACAACATGTACTACAGTCAAACCTTGATATAACGAACATGGGTATAGCACATTTCTGAATAGTAAATAAAAAAATCGCCTTCCTGCTATAACCATGTAAGAAATATTTGTTTTTAGCAATTATCCGATAAAATGAAGCTATTTTTGTGTCAGGTGCAACTTTGTTATAACAAGGTTTGACTGTACTATGTTTTAAGTGTTCGTATACTTAAAGGGGGTATTGCTCACTTTAATTGCTTATAGTCCAAGATTGTATACTCTGCATCCGTAAAGTGACTTGGCTTTCTAAATCCTAACCTATTTAACAGGGAGAGGTAGGCTAGTTGGTGGTCGTTATTGGAATGCATCATGTAACCACGCAAATGACAACGGACGAGGAAAGAAACACACAGGACAAGCCGCGGACATCCGCGGCCTGTCCTGTGTGTTTCTTTCCTCGTCCATTGTCCTTTGGTGGTTACATGATGCATTCCAATAAATCCTAACCTAGCCTGGCCTTCCCTAGCCTGAAGGAATTAACGTTCATAATAGCAACGTTCATAACTTAGCAATTAAAGTTGTGCAGTACTTAATGCTTTGGCCTAGTTGTAGATATGTATTTGCTGCACTCGGGCGGACGACCTTTATCACAAACATCAAGCACAATAACTAGGCTTTTCTTACAGTACTAATTTGTTAAACGAAGTTCAAGCCTACTTGTAGAATAAATGTCAGGTTATTCATTTGACAAGTGCTCTAAGGGAAAAAAAAGTTTGTTTCGATTGTGAATATAACACATCTAAGTAAAACGAACTGCTGCAGTCTGATACGTAACGGAGGGTCTCATTGGATAATCATAACCAGCATGGCAATGACTACCAAGGGCTGTGGCTTTAATGCACTCTGCGTATGTGCTGTATGTTAGTTCTTAAACATTGCACCACATGTAAATACATTTCAGATTTGCAGTAACGAGTAATTTCATGGAGGTTTAGTCTAGTGCCATATCAATTTTCGTTACCGACTACTTTTGTAGTAACTATTAGTGACATGGTTTTATATTTGGTGTGTTCGCAGCTTAAGTAAAGCAGCCATGTTCCAATTTTCAGCTGCCTTCAAGCTGGCCTGCGAAGAAGCGTCTGTCACTCCTGTAGAGAAAACTGCCATCACTGACAAGACAGACGGCTTGACAACACCACCCATGAGTCCGTTCAAGCTTGTTCATTCAGCTCCGGATTCCAATTGGCTGAATGGAGAGGTAGTGGGGCATTTCATGCGATGCTTTCTTCTTTTTGATTAACTTGCTGATTTATGAATGCAGCATTGGAGGCTGGATACACTTTTCATAAAACAATAAAAAACAACCTTAAGGAATGTTTTACTGCATTAAGCAACAATATACTTAGGTTCAGACTGAACAATAACAACGAGTCCTCGCGTTACAGTGTTAGTTGTTAGAAATGATACTGCTAAACAGTTGTTCTTGGAAAAAAAATTAACATTTAAAGCAAGTATTTCTCAAGGTTTATTATACTGTGTCATTGTTGTGTATAGTGTAATTCATGGAGTATATTACTATGTAAAGCAACTATTTCTCAAGGTTTATTATACTGTGTCATTGTTGTGTATAGTGTAATTCATGGAGTATATTACTATGTGTGAAATGTCAATTTTGTATTGACCATTTATCAACTAGAAAATTTTTAAAATAACAGGCAATTCGCTTTTTCTATAGAGGTCACTAATCAACCAGTGCCTACATAAGCATTAATTAACTTCGCAGCTTTCTTTCTGCACTTTATTCAACTTATTAGTGTTCGCCTTGGTGAATTGGTCCTAAATTTGTGTGGCATGTTTCTACAGTAGATGTAATAAGATGCTATAGCCAAGCTGCTAATGAGAAGTGTTCTTAAGAGGCCCTGAAACGCATTTTAAACACTAAGAAAATGTTGCTGATCTGTTAACGAGGCTCCTGTGAACATGTGAACAGAATATTAATGCAATGCATGCTGCAGGGAATTTACAATCTCCTGTCAAAAGCAGCGAAAAATTGCTTGGTCTCGCTTCCGCAATGTCATCATGCAGCATCATCTCAAGCAGCTGGACCCACAACAGCTAATGGCTGATTTCGTGATCCCAGGAACATTCTCAGTATACCATTTATTGCTTACTTAAGTTAAATAAATGAAAAATATAGATATGTTTACGATCTCAAAAAGACTGAAAAAATATTTCATCTTTGCAATGACGGTCTAAACACGACAGTTGCACTTCACTGTGTCTGCTGCGCGTGGCATCCAAGATTAAAAGCGTAGCGTAGATAAATTGTGGCTGCCATGGTATGCTGCCATGAGCCGTCTCGTGTTCAACCTTTAGGTGCGGCCATCAGGGCATTGCTTCCTTGCGCCCCCTTGCTGTCTCCTCTGTGTAGCTTCCAGCACACTAGTGAAAATGAAAGGAGAGAGAAAGCTACAGATCAGTCCAATAACTACATCTAACTTCACTTGTGCTTGAAGGATTCAAAAATTATTTGCTACGGGTGGCGGGAAACGTTCGTTTTTGGGGGAAGGAGAAGAGCAGAGCGGAGCAGACATGTTTCGCATGGGCTCCGTCGACTTTCATTATTCTCATAAGAAATCCACATCAGAGGACCAAAATCTGTGTTGGAAGACCTTCGTAATGTCATTTGGTCCCCCCATGAGAAGTTTGAAGATGGTGAGTGCCTATTATTTTGCACTTTTGAACTTTGAAGTTTTCTGGGGCGGCGCTGCTTGCTCGATTGCTATGATTTCTCGACACTCACTATGGCGTATATCACTGCATCCCAGCTGTTCGCTTCTACTTTTACCAGAGGGAGTGGAGGTGGAGTTGTTACTACAGCCGCACGTGCCTCCAGTGCTGTTGTTCAAGCTGCCACCAAGCTTTCGTTGCAAGAAACCACAACCATGGGCTTCCTATGTATTTCGGAAGACAGCCATGCTGACTCATCCATTATGGACAAGGACCTTTCTCAAAGGGTGCCATCGGAATGTTCTTATTCCAATTGGTCTTTACACCTCAAGCGAAAAAGCAAGCAGAAGCGTGCCAGAGGAGATCAGGTACGCCTGGCAGGCAGGGTAATCTTTCCACCACCCTCCTCCGCCACCACTTTATCGTCTTCAGCATCCTACGAGCTGCAAGCGTCGAGGCATCAAAGAAGCCTTCATTTAAAAGGAAGTGACAACTCCCCCCCCTGCCACGTAGTGACTTCAAAATCACCATCCGACCCAAGAAATGCTCGCAGGTGAAAAGTTTCACCAACAACCACATCTTCAAAGCCATCTCGGCCGCCTGTGAAGGGAAAGTAGAACATTTGCATTTCCTCGTGCTCTTGACACCCAGTTCCAACATAATCATTGTTAGTACCCCACATCAGGAGGTTGCCAGAATTGTGTGCAAGATCATGTAGGTTGTGCTGGGCAGTAACCTTCACGAAGTCAACACTGGATGGAGGGGGCCGAGGCGTCATTCATGAAATTGACCCGGAAACCCGCCTGAGAAGCTTATGACCCATCCAAGACTGAGAACCCAAGGTGTGGAAATTGTGCAAGCCCGCATGCTGTGAAAGACCGAGGGGGCCGTTGTTCAGGTTCAATTCCGTATCATGGCAGTCGCATTCTGACAACATTTGAAGGCAAACGCACTCTTTTACTGAAATGTCAGCACACATTGAAGAAGCATGTGTGGCCAAAATTGAAACTGAAGTGCTCCGCCATGGCATCTCTCATAAGCAAACTGTGGCTTTGAAATGCAGAACCTCATCAATCATCACTGCTATGTAAATGCTCCACCAGAAGGTTAAGTGCAATTATCTGCGCAGAAGCGCCTGGTACAAGGTGAGTGTACACATCACAGGTGGGCACAGTATATGAGTTGTTGCCCTTACTGCTCCATTCACAACGTTGGCAATGAAGTCCCCATTCTCAAGCTCTCCTATGGTTGTGGCGTGGCTACTTCCTTCACTTGTTTACTGTAGACGCATCAGCGGCTTCTGGAAATGCTGACAACTCGCTCCAAACTTCATCGAAACCAGCGACGGCTTCATTGCACTCGTTGGAACACTTTCCATTGTTGTCACCATCACAGAAAAAAAAAAAAAACCATTGAACATTGGCTTTTGCTGCAAAGTCACAGGACTATGGACAGGCATGACTGATTGATCACCTGGACAAGTATGACCAATCGCTAAATAGCAGATATTTACTTTCGTCTGTGAGAAGAAGAAAGCGAGGTAGGGAATGGTCGCATGCAAATATTAAGAACCTAGTTGACTTCCTCAATCACATGTTTCATTCCTCTATGGCCAGTTTCACATATCTTCTGTTTTTGCTATTGAGGGAAGGTATAGCACACCCAACTCTGCCTTTTCTCCTTTTTGCTCCTGGAAGTTGTGTCCCATCTGTACCTTGGGTAGTCACCATTTTTTATAGGTTTATTTTTGTATCATTGGCTTTGTTTTTTGGCTGTTAGATAGTGGCCTGTGGTATTGTGTCACCATTTCATTGGCTAACCTGTTCCCCATTGTCTCCTGTCTCAGGGCTCAAATTTTTCGCTGAGTTCCCTGCTGAACACACTGGACTCGCCACTCAAGGTGACCCAAGTAGGAGCACCGTCAGTGGCACCCGAACCCCCTGTTCTAGCCTTGGAGAACTCGAGCCTAGACTCTATCTCAAGGCTGGCACCTGATGTGAGTGGACCCAAACTGTGACCTTTGGGGTGTAAAAATATTTGGGGAGGGAGAGGGCAGGGGGGTATACTGGGAGGTCAGCATCATGCTCATTGCAGGCTCCAATGCTGCTTTTGCTTCATTGAAGTAACGACTGTGCAGCTAAGTGCACAGCTCACTGCTATGCGGATATGTATGTTGCATGTGGTATTGTGCTCTAAAATGACCAATAATAGTCCTATTTAAAATTTGCTTGCAGTATTGCCCTTCTAATGCATTCTAGTAACCGTATGTATTACGGTTTTATTAACATGTAACATGTGTTTAGTTACGTGGTTATTACAGTTTTCTCACACACAGGTATATTATTGTTGATTAGGAAACAATAGAAGGCAATATTAATTATCTAAGAAATTGCTTGACATATATAAAATGTAAGTATGAATACTTAAAATCAGCATAGGAAACTGAGCAAGCCTGTGAAGTTTCAACAAATTTGGTGAAATAGCATGATTACCTCCATAACTTACATACCCCCTCATACAGATATGAATGTTGCATGTGGTAATTTCTGAGAGTTAGACGTGATCTAGCTCTACAGCTTTGCCAAGATTGCTTTACTAATAGTGTACTGTTCATTTGTATCCAATTTAGCCACAGTGAAATTTTGTTCCAGTTGGCCTTTAAGTTTGGACGTTGAAAAAGGTCATCCTGTAAATTTTTCATGGAATTATTTTCCTCTCTGCCTCTAGGTCGACACCCAGCTGCAGTGCCTCATGAATGAGAACAGCGTAGACTATGTCGCAAAGTTTGCCGACCTCGCTGCGCAGATTGCCTCGTCCAATTCAGAGAGCAAATCCACGTAGAGACTTGGATGTCATTTTCTGGCTCACTCATTGTACATAGTTGTGTACCATAGAACTGTTGGAAACCATTATTTATTGCACTTTGTAGTGTTCACTTTGCTCCGGGTGTAAATAGGACCATAAGACTTGTACTGTTAACTGTGGAATGCAATGCCACTGTGTGGCACGAACACTTTGGGTACATTACAGGAAGCCCGGAAGTTTTGCTACTCTGTCTTTCTGCCCCTTCTTTTCTTTTCTTTTTTTTTTCTTGTTGCAAGTGTCCAAAGTATGACAAAGAGTATCGTAGCAGCGTGCAGTGGACGTTGATGTTCTGTCACCAGCCTTATTCAGTGTTTGGCGCATGCTGAAGCGATTGCGTGTAAAAGTCCAGCGTTGCAAGGCACCAGCTCTCCCGTGTGTTGAAACTATCACGTGTGTATTCTCAGCAGTCATTGAACAATGCTGTCAAGCTTATTGAGACAAATCTGGGTTTATCAGAAGTCACAGCCTATTCCAGGCGCAAAATAATTGGAGTGTTTTAGCATAGCATGCCACGTGACCCACTGCCTTTTGGAGTTGCGTGGGCACTTGCTTTTTTTTTTTTCATGCACATGCAGCTGTTCTGGGAGCTCACCAAGCAGAATGCAAGCCAATTACATACTTCCTTTGTTACTTTCTCTCCAGCAGCTCGTGGCTTAGATGATATAGTCAAACGTTGCTGTAATCATTTGCATCCGACAACAAAATATTTTCATTATATCTGACATCTATTATAAGGTCATATATATTCGTTACATGCAGTTATTGGAGATATTTAAGATTTACTTCATTAAATATCATTGGTTACATCTGCTGCAGTTGACTCCCGTTTATTCGACAATGACAGGATCTACGAAATTGATCGAATTATCCAGCAGGTTGATTTGAACAAGAGCCACAAAAAACACAGATACACACTGCTGATTCATTTGGCTATATATTCCAAATTCTAACACGAAGGAGCAATGATATATGAAGGAGAACCCACTTTTATGTGTTCAAAGCAGGAAAATAACATAAATACTATGTTAAAGCTCTATGTTAAAGCTCCTAAACAAAGTAGAAATGTAATGCACACCCAATAGCTTAGCAACTAAAATGTAGCATGCCTCTAGTTCTGCAAATGACAAAAGCCTGAAACCAGCAAAGTTTGCCTTTGCAGATTAGAAATTTATTTAGACCTAGGTAACATCTATTGCCATCGTCAAGCGTTAGAATTGAAATAACAAAAAATCTAATTAAGTGAATTTGAATTAACGGAAGCCGGAGTTAAGCTGAATGTTTTATGCCTCTCAGCTAGTGAGCAAGGCTTCCATGTGGAAGCTGAAATGTTTCAGAATTTTTAGACAACCCCATTTTGTTCGAAATTCTGTTTTTCTTCAACTTATGGCGTTGCTGTTCTAATTCTCATGTAGCTGGTTTCAGGGCGTATGAGTTTAAGCACTGTTCATTTCTCACCAGTGCAAATGGACCTCGACATATTCAAAGCCAGCATTCTATGACCCTTGAGATTACACTTGTGACTAAAGTATTGCAATATGGAGGTGGTTAACTGCTGTTTTAACTGAAGTCATTGATTTAGTTGAAGAGGTAAAGTGAAGTACAAAATCTTTGCTCCAGCTCTTTTGATAGGCAAAGTGTACAGACTGCATTCAAGAGGGTTCTGCCTTTTATGTTGTGTATTTCGATTCACTCTGTTGCATTTACTGGAAACATTATCTCGTGAGTTGGCACAAAGGTAGCATGTGATTGGGAGATGCTACAATGCACCTCTCAACTTTGGGCTCTGTAATCTGGATGTGAAAGCTTGCTCATTTTGTGACATCAGTATCCTGTGGGTCTCTCAGGCACACAAACAGTTTGGAAAGTAAAAACTCATTTAACGCCCCCGTCTGCTTAGGTCACTAAGCAGTGGTACCACAAGCTATGCCAACTGTACCTGTAGCATCGGAATTTTTGCTGGCATGTGGCGTGCCATTATGTAGACGGTGAGTCAGCACTCTGCGCTACAGCAATATGATATGACTTATGTGTGCAGTAGCATTCAGAACACCTGTTGCAAATCTTCACTATCTCAGAACTCTCTGCAGGGGGTGCCATGCATAATGCATTGCATGCCAGCATTGCCTAGTTGATACCTTAAAGCTGATGCAGGAGAGGTAAAATGCTGGTGAGTGAGAGATTGCGTATTTGATTCGACACCACCGTCTTGCACCTCAATAACTTCCAGCCTGTATGGATGACCTAATGCCATCTGGAAAGTGCGGCACATTCGATGCAGGATGTGATTGATGACTGCCACTTTCATTTCTTGTAAAGCATGTCTTGCTGGCAGGCATGTTGGCCGATGAAGCCAAATTGCCTGACATCTAGACCCAGAAGTTGCTGTATTTTTGTATGTACAAGCCACACCAAAACTTATAAGAAACCCAAGATAAGAAATCTAAGATGCATAGATTCCGCCTTCATAAATAGTTTCCAGCACTGCAGAATGCACTGCTGTAAAGCCACATTCTGTGCGGCCACTTTAACAAAATTGAATGTCGTGTGCGTTTATTTGCGAGGCTTTCATGAATGAAAATAGGCATTAAATATAAGTAGTGTTGGCTTAGTGCAGCACGCACAATGTCGACTGCTGGTGCTGAGTGCTTCAAACACATTGGTATTATATCTGAGCCTTAAGAGCTCTAAGGAACAGTAGATGGTGCGATGACACCTTATCTGTGTTTCGCCCTGCCAGCATATTTCTAATTATGTGTGCTCCGAGGCTGCTTATGCTACAACACAGTAAAGTGCTACAGATAACAAAAGTGTTGTAATAGTTTTCTGACAGTTGGCAGAACTACTCCACATTTCATTATGCTATGCAGAAACATACCATTTGTCCTGCCTGTTTAAAATAGAGGAGCATAACGATAATTCAAACAATGACTTTCAACACAGCGAATGACAAAAATGTTCATTACATTTTCTGTGTTCTTTAATAGCATTGACAGCGGAAACCTAGCAGACATATAGTAACTAATGTGTTTTTTTACAAGAAAAAGTGTATTTGTGAACTGTTAGCCTCTCATGCCGTGGACTTAGTGACATAACTGGAAAAACGAATTTGCTCAGTTGTGCTGTGGCTTGTTGCTAGGTTGTTGCTGTCATGAATATTACGTGGCAGTTATGACGAGTTCAAAAAGCAGTCCAGTATGCGCACTTGTTTCTATCAAATTTTATCAAAGTAAATATAAAGAATAGCATTAGTAACATAGGATACTTTCTAACAATTTCATATCAAAATAATGTCTCATTGGCATATGACTACAGGTTGTGGAAATCCGAAGAGCCCTGTATTTTTATAATATTCCACTTTTTTATCTAATTCGTAGACAGCCATATTGAATTTAGTGACTAGAACAACTGGATTGTCTTGAGCTGCATAAGCATTGCAAGAAGCTTCCAAATAATGTTGAACCAAAGTTTGCAACAGTTATCTCATGCAGACTGCAAGAACTTGTGTCTATGTAAAGCTTTTGAACAACACTGATAGCAAAAAAAGACCCATTTATGTTTATTTTGCTACATTTTATAGTGTAAGCAAATGGCATGCTTAAATAGTTCTTGTTCATTGTGTTTTATTAATGGGATTATCACTACAAAGTCTTGCTGCACCAGATGTGAAATGCACGAGAGTTTAATGATCACTGCATCCAGTTATTAAAAGTGGGAAATATGAGATTGAATGACAAATATATCATCATTGATAAGGATAATGTATGATAATGATTGCTGGTGTAAATTCATAGCAGTAGCTCGGAATAAAGGAGCCACAAAGAACATTAAAAGCAGCAGCAATCCACATTCTCATTAAGGCACTGTTGCATTGGGGGGAGATTCACTGTGGTTTACCAATTGCAACGTCAGATTTTCCGATAGTAAGTTTAGTGCAAGACATATGATGTGTGCATAGACTTAATGAGAGCAGCATTCCGGGCAAGTTGGTAATCCATTGCTTAAATGATATTGCGCGACATAAATAACGAGACGGACGTGAGAGAAGACGACACACCAAGCGCAAACTTTCAACTGAGTTTATTGTGCCACTGCGTCATTTTATACATGGCAGGCAACGTAGATCGTACATGCACTTACAAGGAAATGAAGTGCGAATTCATGTAACATGGTTACGTGTCATGTGATGCCGCATCCAAGTAACTTAATTCTTTTTCTGTGTGAGCCAGAGACGGGAAGCTAACACACGCATCACCCAATTTTGCGATCATCTGCGTTTCAGATATCTCACGGATGAGCTGCGTACTGCCACGGGAAACAATCGTGCATTGATCCTCAAGAGGCTTGCAGCCATGATCGCAACAGTGGATCGCCAAGAAACCACCAGAGCCGTTTTTTACATTGTTGCTGTGTTCGGCTGATCAGCTCCGCGAACACAGCAGCAATGTAAAAAACGGCTCTGGTGGTTTCTTGGCGATCCACTGTCACGATCATGGCTGCAAGCCTCTTGAGGATCAATGCACGATTGTTTCCCGTGGCAGTACGCAGCTCATCCGTGAGATATCTGAAGCGCAGATGATCGCAAAATTGGGTGATGCGTGTGTTAGCTTCCCGTCTCTGGCTCTCACAGAAAAAGAATTAAGTTACTTGGACGCGGCATCACATGACACATAACCATGTTACATGAATTCGCACTTCATTTCCTTGTAAGCGCATGCGCGATCTAGGTTGCCTGCCATGTATAAAATGATGCAGTGGCACAATAAACTTAGTTGAAAGTTTGCGCTTGGTGTGTCGTCTTCTCTCACGTCCGTGTCGTTATTTATGTTGCGCAATATCATTTAAGCAATGCATAGACTTTCCAACATTAAAGGGGCTCTGAAGCACCTTTTCCCGAGACATAAGAAACACGTTCGAATAACTGCAGTGTCTTTTAAGGAATATGCCATATGCTCCTGAAAGAATTTATTGGAAAAGACCTAATACAAATGAAGAAAGTAAGAGCATAATAATTATTTTCTAGATTTCTCCTCAACTCAATCTCCTCGGCGGGGTCAATGCTAGTAACTATATTGCACAGCTATTGTGTGCTTCAGGTTTCTTTTTTTTTACAGTGGAGCTGTTGGAACCGTGCTGGATTTCTCTTGACGTTCGCAGAGTATAAAAATAGCATTGTGCGCACTAACAAAAATTCGCCGAGCTGGTGGAGAGAGAGCTAAGAGAGAGTGAAAGCAGAGTATAAAGATAGCATCGCGCAGCATAGCGACACAGCGAGGGTGGGTGGAGCTTAGCGGGGAAGGAGCGGTGCGGCGGGGACACAGGTGGTGTGACCTCACTGCTTTCCGATAAAAACTCGCGCGTGCTCCGGCGGATTTCAAGAAGCTACCAGGTACACGGCGTTGGAGCTAGCATGCATCAGAGCTAAGGCGCAGCGGTGCAGCGTCTGGCACATGACACCGATGCATATGGCATCTAAACAAATCACTTCTGTTGCAGCGGGCGCCTCAAATGGCGTGCCGTCCCAACCGAAACCACCCCACAGGAAGCTGCACAGATTTTTCTGAAGCCTTAACTTTCCCCAGCTCCATTGGTCTCTGGTGTTTGCGATAGCAGAGCTACACATGACTAAGTGTGCAGTTTGGCACTACTTTACTGGCCTCCCCACAGCTCCACTGGTCTCTGGTGTTTGCGATAGCAGAGCCATGCATAATTTTTTTATTTTTATGTGGTTGGCTTCTGACAAATTTTTGAGCAATGGGACAAGTGTAGCGCACTAACAGCCATTGCTTCCCTGTTTCCTAGTTATCTGGCAAATCTGGAAGTGGCCCAATGACCGGTGTCTATGGACTTCGGCCAACAGACATAGTAGCTGGCAGTTCCAAGAATAGTGGGGAGGAGCCCTCTCTTTGAAAATATGAAAAATTATCTCTATGTGCTGTTTGTTAGCACTGTGTACCAGCTATACCTACGAACTTGCCTAAGATCTTCGCAGCTCCATGCTGTACTCACAGAATGCGTTCAGTCGCCTAGCTCAAGGGGTAGTTAATATTAACTTAAACATAATTGAACAGAATGTGCGAAAAAGCATACAATGCATAATAAATAAACTGCACGGTTTAAGTGCTTGATTTTGAAGTTACTGTCATTTTAATGATTTGTCCATTGACCTAAATTTGGAAATTCAGTGTGAACTGTATGTTTGCAAGGTAGACAATACAAAAATGTAGAGGTGAAAATGGTTCTGTGGGAATATATACGGTAGACTCCCTTTTACACGAACTCGAAACGACCATGAATATTTGCTTTCAAAAGTTTGTCTTATCAGAAGAATAATTGGCAGCGTGACCAGGTGCATCCAAATATCTTGCTTCAAAACGGTAAATGAAGTAAACTTATAGCAAGGGGAAGATGACATGAAAAACATTTATTTAGAAAACTGTTTTCAAGTGGTACTCTTGCTTGGTTTCATCCAGTCCTTGATGGATGTTTGAAGCTTCTGTGCAAATCGGCAAGCAGCCACAAACGATGTCATCTCACCTAATGACCCCAAATATCCTTCTGTGCCTTCATGCTGCTGGCAAAAGTTCACTAGAGAGTTCAAGCAGGCATCTGCCACCTCACATTTCATCTGTGCTGGCTCCGAGCTAGTGAAAGCAATGCAACCTAGAGCAAAGTCTGGGTGACATTTAGCAAAGTGGGGAAAGAGAAACAAGGCAAAGCGTCGCAGAGAAGGAAGGTAGGCGGAGGCATGCTGGGTTGACCTCTGGCAGTCGCTACAGGTTTCGTTTGCAATACAGATGCACTGGGTTCATCTCGGGATAACATTGTCCTCCTCGCACGCCTTACGCTGTGCGTGCAAGTGAAAGCATGTGACGGTGAGCCGACGATGGTGGCTCAATCTCGTGTGAGCAAAGGAGGAAGTTGGGGGGGAGTGCACCGTCTTCCGTAGTGCGCATGGCACCGGGGAGGGGAGGGAAGGGGGTGTTGTACTTCAGCCACGCGTGGGCTTTATCTCGAACGCGATGTGCTTTGTGGGCACACAGTCTAGGTGGGCTAATGGCTCGTCACTTTGCATCCGCTATGTTCTCACCGCTCAGTTTGCGTTCATGCGATAGACAGCACGAAGGTCACTTTGCTTGCTGCTGCTGCTGCTGCTGCAGCTCCTCACGCCAGCGTTTTGACCCGAGCGTCTGCAGTCATCGAGTGCGATGTGTTCATGTTTGCCCGTGCGGGCTGACACCATGCTTGTTAATTAGTAAGTGAAAGTTTACAAGGGGGTGTTCTACTTCGGCGTCTGCTGCATATGGCATGGCCATGCAAGCCCTCTCTTGAATACGATCTGCAATGCGGACAGTCTAGGTGCACCGAGAGCCAATAGCTTCGTATGCGCTATAGCACCTGTACGCTTGCACATCATCCGCGTTCACGAAGTGAAATGTCACTGTCTCTTTTTGTTTCCTTCTCTTGTTTTTTCCTCTGTCCACCAGCAGTGTGCACCGCAGGCCTGCAGAGTAGGGTGCCTTGATGCGCACGCCCCCGGGCGCGGCACGTCAAGGCACCTTAGCCTCCAGGATCGGTACCGGTGGTGGTCACTGTGAATCTTATCTTAACCGAAGAACACGTCTAAGGCAGTTCGTCTTAAGTGGACTTTTTTTTTTCATTGAGTCTATAGAAAAACAAACAAACGTTCCCATGTTTTTTGTTGTGTGCGAGAATTCAGCTTAACAGAGTTCATCTTAACGAGAGTTCACTCTATAAAGGCAGCAGTTTTGAAACTACTTAGGTAGCATGCATAATTGTTGTCCTCAACTCTGCCCCACTTCCTCTAACTCCCCCTCCCCCCATGGCTTATGAAATTAATGAAAAGCACAAAATTTTGAACGTTTATACATCAACTACCTTTTGAAAGCACATCACCAAAGCAATGTGCTGGAGATGGTGGCAATGGTGTGGCAATGTTAGTGGCAGCACTGTCATTATTGATGCCTGCAAGCTTCTGCAACCTTGTATTATATTAGCAATCTTTCAGTTTTGGGATGTCTAGCAAACTACTCTTTCCTAATTCTTCAGGTTCTGCAGATTTCCACAAACCATAAGCTAAGTGTTCATGGGTGAAAGAACAGCAAACTCCAAAAGGCACCCCCTTATGCTGTGACGCCATTAAATTTATGTATTGGTACTCAAGGAGAGGAAGAATAAGGCTATGCAGTGAAGACCAGTGGTTTTATACCTGTGCTTTCCAGATTTGCACTTGTTGTTTATACTAGAAATGCAGTCTGTTGAGAGTGTTTGTCTGGCTGAAATATAGCTTTGATGAGAAGTGGACACAGAATATTTTAAATTATTTGTGTCTCTTGTTTGTTTGCGCTGATGTCAATTTTCTTTTAGTATTTTCATGACTACTGCGAAGTATTTAAAGGCACCTAAAATTTCACTGACAGTTCAATGTATTTCAGTATGCTAGACGCCATGGGGTTTTATTTAGAATACTGACACATTTTTGAAGCTGTAGAACCTCTACCACATGCTCCTCGCACATAAAATGATGATATTTAGCAATTATGAAGGTTGGGAAACACTTGCAAGTTATTTTAGTTCGATATAAAGTTGTTTTCATGACACAGGACCCGGCATCATTGACATTATCGTGATGTCATGACGGAGCAAGATTTTCTTACGACCTGTAACAATAGGGCTAGGTATGACGACATTGCTCTTAAAAAAAGTTTCTGCAGAAACCATCAACAATGATTGTGAGTGTAAGTGAATAGCCAAATGCTTCAAGAAGGCTATTTGCTTTATTAGAGCAATGGTGTGCTGTCATTCGACAATGTCATGACAATGTCATTCGACAATGAACGCGCCCCCTCAACTTGGTTACACACGTGTGCACTCTTTGCGTCCATATCTTTTTATTGCCAGTGAAGGTCTGACCACCAATCACAGACCACAAAAATGGGCGAAAGGGGCAAAGAAATCCATTTGCTTTAAAATAAACAAGCGCGCTGTATGCGTTTTTTCTGGCTGCACTTGCTTGTGGCAGGTGCAACGACCCTACCAAGGGTTGCTGATGTTGCGACGCATTCACTTCTGAAGTATTAAAGACAAAAATGGTTTGTGGAAACAAGCATTATAATAAATTAGGGATCTCCGATGAATGGCAATATTTTTTCTGGGTTTTAAAAGGCTCAGATCTTCATTTAATGCACAAAAAAAAAGGCAAGTTGACTATGTCCATGTCAGTACCCCTTTAAATTGTGAAGACTGTTTTAGTGTAAATGTGTTTTTCATAAAAACCACACAAGGTGCTCCTTGTTTTCCTACAGAACATTGCGAGCAATTTTTCACTGTGCCTAATGAACTGAGCATGTGATTTCAATACATTAACAGATAAACAGGTCACTTCTGTACTCGTATGTCACCAATTGCTGATCTACTTTACTCAAAATAAGTTTTCTGGTGTGCTATATTTTTTTTATTTGCTTTTCTGTGGCTGTTGCTACATTGTTGAAAACACAGAAAAAGGTAACATAGTTTAGCGGTGTTGCCAGCGAAAATTGCTTTCATTGTTCTGTTTCATTTGGCCTCTACGCGTAAACAGTGCTTCGATATTTCATGCCAAGTCTTCCAGTGAGCAGGTTCATCAAGTTCTGTTATGCAGCATTTGTGCCTTCTTCTTTCTTTGTCTCCTCTGTTGTACATTGTTTGCATATTTATTGTCACGAAAATCACTGTATGCCATGTACATATGCATGTTGGAAAAGGATATGTAGGAATGTTTAGCAAGCATCCACGCACAGGTAGAGCACTTGTCATTTTAAGTGCAGTCATCTGAGGAAATCACTGGTCATGAAACAGCTAGAATCAATGCTTCCATGTTAGTGTCAGTTGCTATATAAACTGGGTTCATATGATGAGACCGATCGCTGAATCAGTTTTCAGGCAAGCGTAATGTGGCTGAGCTGCAACAAATGGTACTGCTTGCAGCTTGTCTACAGTGTGGTTCAACAACACTGAGCTACATCATACTTTTCCTCAGACTGAATTTGCAATCTGTCCCATCATGTGAACCCAGCATTAACTGCCGCGTCATGTGCCATGCTTTTCCATTGCCTTCTGCACCCACTGTCGCGCAGCAAACAACATAGAGGGGTCAAGCGCGACATGGCCTCCGAGATGCTGTACAGGCTCCAAGTCTGTGAGACAAGGCACGACTATCCTTCATTATCTGCTCTGTGGCGACAAGTGTGACAAAAGTTTAACAAGAGGGTGCTATGTTTGGAAAGCATGATTTGTGTGACCACCCTTTGCTTTCTCCTGTGGGGCAGCACACGCGACTGAATCAGCCCAGGAGTGGTATTCTCGGGCGATCACTTTCTGGGACACGCTCACTTTCTCAATATTTTGCGTGACTAGTTCTGGACACTGAACACATTGGCATCTACAGGTGGAGATGTTGCTGGCACTGTGACAAGACGGCATGCTTGGTGTTGTGTAAGGAACGCTGTTGCTCATAGGAACCAAATCGTTTGGCAGTGAAAGTATCCCCAAAAGTGATTATCTGAGACTGCCATTCTGTTTGGCATAACAAGTGGCAGAAAATAGTTTTCTTTTCCTGGGGCTCTTAGGCTGATTTTGACAGCTGGCAGTAATTTAGTAGCATTGGCCAGTATACCATCTGTGTGTCATCTGGCACTGTAACATACTTTTAAGCAGTAGTTTCAACTGTTAGTTCCTTGTGAGACGGCATACAACAGGACGAGCAGCATCGTATGCGTGCAATGTTTAGGCACTACAGTAGCTGTGCCATACAAATTAGCAATGGAAATACTGGTCAAGTGGCAAAGTGGACTTGCTCTTTTTAGCCATGCCATTGTCGTTGCTAAAATGTGGGCTGTACATAACATTTTTATAGGTTCCAAATGATTACAACCTCCTGTGCAGCACGGCTTAAAAGCTACATCACACAGTGCACTGTTTGTAGCAAATGGATGACCATTTTAATAGTCTTATCACAACAAGTGATTTTTAATCTCACGTCACAAAAACATTAATTTCAAAATATTTTAGCAGTGTTTTTCATGAGAAGTTTCATTAGACGTTTGGCTAAACAAGCCATCACAGTTTCTTGAAAAAGTTTGTTAATGTTACAAGTGTGCTCTGCCTTGTGCAAAAGGGCAATAAAAAGCTTTTTGAAACAAAGTCTTGTGTAAGATAGTTTCTGATAGCTGTCACTGCACGAGGTGCGTTTTTAGATTATACAGAGTTTTTAAAGGAGTACTGACACGAAAATCTTGTGTCCCCTTTTTCTTGCTTCTTTTTAGGAAGCTGTTGTGATAGTTGCAATACGAAGCCTCTATTTCAATTCCTCGAGAGCACCACAACTTAATAATTAAACCACCTTTTGTGCAGCCTACCCAAATCGCCAGTCAAGCACAACACAGCTTTAGACTTGGGAAAGGTTACTTGTCACGTCACCGAAATCGAAGGTGGCAGGTTGTGGTGGTAGACCACACAATGACTGTGTCGCCAAAAGCTGACAAACTGGCCCCTCCGATTGTTTGCTTCTCTTGGAAACATAGGGGGACGCTCTCCCTTATTGTCCTGTTGAATACTGAATAGACTGTACTTAAGGCACCACAGCCACGGTGTGTGTGTACGCCAGTGGCATGTGGCACCACGAGACCGCCACAACAGGTTTCGATGATGATATAGGTAACCTTTTTCACATATTGAAATGATTGTATCAAAAAATGTAATTATTTGCTGTGCTCTTGGAGAATTGAAATTTGATTCTGTAATTACTGGGTCGAGGGATATCTGATAAAGTAATAAACACAAAAAAATTTGTCAATACTCCTTTAATCATTGCTTATGGCAGATAGCATAATTCTTGTCTTTGAGCTGGATTACTCAGAGGCAAACTATATTTGTAGAGAAATCAACATGCATAATTGACTAACTAAAAAGAAATTGCTAATTAAATTTTAAACTAATTACAGCACATATTGCAATTTAATAATTGTAGCGGGTGAGATCGCAAGGCCTATCCACTTGGACCGAACTCCAAGGATGGTGTGGGTTTCAAGATGTGAGCCATTAAACTTGCGTTAAAAAGTCACTGTTCTTCCATCTAGCCATCTACAATTATCCATCTACATTTCATCTACATCTACAAGCCACCTACAATTATTAAGTTGCACTATGTGCCATGAAGGAATGAAAATATTAATTATCATACATTTGTTAATTGGCCCATGGTGCATCTCGAATTTTTGTGAAAGTGATGTCCACCTCTCTACGTGATCCAGCCCAAGGACTAGAATTATGCTATCTGCTGCCACAGGCGATTTTCTGTACGTATAGTTAAAAAAAAAAACTGGTATGTTGGTACTATATGTATGACAGACTAAAATCAATGTTTGTTGCATTTATTTGCTGCTGAATATCTGGTAGATGAATGACTCAATTCACTGTAATAACAGCTAGGCTCACTTCATGCACCCTGCCACAAGTGAATCTGGATGGTTTCACCAAATTAAGTGTGAGGAGGAAGGAAATTGGCAAGGAACACTGTTTTTCTAGTTTCTTTGAACAATAATTAAAAAGAGTGAGCCAGTCACTTTCTGTGCCAAGATGCTTCATACAAAGATTTGTAAAAGTGGTGAAGTAGTGGGAGAATCTTGAATATCCTGGTTAAATGGCTATGTTGACTGCAGTTAAGCTGAGCCATGGTTATGCGTAGCTAAACAACTCAATTATGGTAACTGCCTGTACAAAAGTAGTTAAATTTGCTGTAGGCTTTAACTACAGTTTCATTTCGCCATGGCGAGATGACCTTTTAGCTCGTGGGTAAGAGTAACATTTGACGCAACAGTGACTGAAAAGAGAAGCGCGTTTGTTGTCGGCGACATTTATTAATGTGCATGTACTTGTTGGCAATATTGGTGCTCCTTCACCGTTTGTGGGCTGAATACTGCATGGGAAGAAGACACAAGAAGGTCTGTGTAAGTTCTTGTGGTTCATGAAAGAAAGCAATAAATTAAGAGGGAGCTTTGCTTCATGAGCCAGCCTTTGCGAGTCAACTCTCCATGAAGCCATCCTCTTCGCCTTTTCTCTCAAAATTTCGCCTCTACCTGCGACTCTGCACTTGGACCCAGCCGTGTGTGCATGGCTTCCGGTAGGTTTTAGACGATGTGCACTTGTTCGAAGGTGCCGTGCCAACCACTCTCTGTACATATTGTAACAATATGCTTGTTCACTGTTGGTCATTTATTGCAACATATACATTTATCGTCTTCGTGCAACTTTGTCACTGGGGCAGCCCCATGTTGCTGTTGCAGCCATTGCCTAGAAGAGCATGCGCTGAGTGCCACGATGCAAGACTCTAAAACTTGCCATGACATAACCACGTGTTGGGCAGACTCTTTCTGGCTTCAATTTTACCATTTCTTTCCTTCCTCCACGCTGTTGTTTATGCGCTGACAATAGGGTGGAATTAGGGCGCTAACAATAGCGCTAACTTCAACAACTTTATTTTCAGGAAATACACCTATATAACCGATGCACAGTGGTGCCACCTCATCCAAATCTTAACCATCCAAAAAAGTCGTCTCCTTATCTAACAAGTCGACCGAAATGTCGACTTGTTACTGTTTACTATTCCGCCAGGTAGCCTGAGCCTCCATAATCTCTCGCACGTCTTTATCTTTGTGCTTTGCAAGAACCCGAGATAAAGATAAAGACGTGCGAGAGTTTATGGAGGCTCGGGCTATCTGGTCGAATTGTTAGATAAGGAGCCGGCTATTTTGGATGGTTAAGATTTGGATGAGGTGGCGCCACTGTGCGTGAATTATATAGGTGTATTTCCTGAAAATCAAGTTGTTGAAGTTAGCGCATTGTGGTGTCGTCTCCCTTCCGTCCTTGTTTGCTGACGCTAAATATGCTTTCAGTTTACTGACACGCCTGACAAATGGCAATGCTGAAATAATTTGCTATTTTTATTATGCGAAGCATATTACGAGAGCTCAACCCAGCTCCTCAGGCGCGGCGGTGTCGCCTTCAATACCACGTGACACCGTGACGTCACGACAGATGAGAAACGGGGCTCCAACTCGCGCCGTCGCTCGCGGCGTCGCGGCGGTATATAAGCAGCTTCGCTTGCCTCTGCTTGACACTCATGAGGTGAGATGCCTCCTGGAGACAGAGCTGCTCGTTGGAAAGACAAGCGAAGGTTGCGGCATGCTACAGAGGCTGATTTTCTAGGTGGCTTTGGCTCAACTCTTGCAAGATGGGCTGGGTGGGAATCGAACCAGGGTCTCCGGAGTGTGAGACGGAGACTCTACCACTGAGCCACGAGTACGATGCTTCAAAGCGGTACAAAAGCGCCTCTAGTGAATGCGGTGTTGCCTTAGAAACGAGCTGTTTCTAAGCCTCAGGCGTGCGTCGCTTGCTCAGGCGCACATTTCGTTGCCGCGCCGAACGCTGCGTTGCTCGACGCTCACCGTGTCCAATGCGGGGCGCGTAGTCGCTGCGCCGTAGCCCATTGTCTTACACCCCTTGACGGGTCGACGGGAACGTTGTCGCGTTCCACTCTTGAAGGCGAAGCAGAGTAACGCATGAGTTGTTTCTTCGTCTAGCCGAACCAAATATAGACAAGCAACAGCAGTTCACAAAGGCTAAACAGTGGTTCAACAACTAAAATAAAGGCTAGTGTGCTTCGCATCCTGGGCTTAACCTTACCTAAGCCACAGCCATTTTTTATAAGTACCGAGAGTAAAAGAAATCTGAAATATATAAAATATGTACCTGGTTTCTAGTTTCAAACTTTCGTAAGTCAGATCACACAAAAATATTACTATGAAGGTTTGTTGGTGCCACTACTAGCCTTAGTGATGCCCATGCTATGTGGGAAAGCAGTAGCTTTGCTAATGTGAAAACGTGTAAGTTCCTATTGTACAGGAAGCATTTGCTTTTACACATTGCAGCAGGTACCTCGTTTGCTTTTTACTGCATTCTTTTAGTCCTTTAGGGGTGTGCGAATATTCAAAACTTTCTCAAACAAATCGGACGATGTTCCATTCTATTCAGTCTTCAAACAGAATAGTCACTATTTATAAATGCGAGTATTTATCGAATGGTTTTAGAATATTTCAAAATGTCAACTGCACCTAAATAAACATAAAACTGGAGCAAAAGTATGGTAAATTTTTGCTCCTGTAGGCATAGTATAGACATAAAATATGAGAATTTGTGTAGTGGAACAGGCTATGTCACTTAGGTAGCCATACTTCATGGGCTGTACATTGATCATTCGCACACTCTGAAGGGCCCTGTGCAAGCAAACTAACTATTTGTTTGCTTCTAATGCTCCGTTTGTGCTTTTAATAAGCAACGCTTTCTAACGTACTATGTAATGACCGAAATTTGCTAACTTTAAGAATACTGGGATGTGAACATCATTTTACATTATTTGTAATAACGGCTGTTCATTATTTGAAAACTATTTAAAAAGTATCCGACATTCGATTTGCTTTCAAAAATCGCTATTTGCACACCCCTATATTCTTTAGGCTCACGAAGCAATGGTTGTCGGGTCAGGCAGCATGCAGAAGTCTAGAATTGATTATTGCGTTTTATCAGTTGTTCTGTGCAAACAACGTGGTCTATGTGTGTTGAACCAGTGCTGGAGCCTACATGTCCATTGTTAATTTCCTGTACAGTGCTGTACAGTAATTTGGAGTGTTGCACAATATTTTACAGTAATGAATAAGTACAGTTGCACAGTCAAGGTTAAAATAAAGTAAGAGATTAGACTGCTAGTCAAGCTTTAGTTGAAGGTTGGTCTGAAATTGACTGTGCTCTTGTATGAGTGAAAACTCCACACAACGGGAAGGACCGTTGGTAATAATTTGTACATATGCTGTCGAAATGCTGATGGGTAAAAGCAGCCTACGATGGCTAAAATAAAGTTGCACTTGACATTTGTGAAACACTACAGTGAAAGCTCGTTAATTCGAACTTCAATAATTCGAATTTATGGATAATTCGAACTGTACGGTTTGGTCCGGCCAAGCTCCACAGAAGTCTATGTATAAAAAAGTCCGTTAATTCGAACGCGAGAAGGTTCCCTCACGGATAATTCGAACTACGCTCGCCTGGCACACAGCCAGAGAAACGCGCCTACTGCTTACATGCAAGGCTGTATTGCCTCCGAAACGGAGAGAACGGCGAGAGAAGGCAAAATCGGAATAAAATCTAACCGACGCAGGGTCAGCCAGAAGGCAGCGGCGGCTGCCGCCTCTCTGTTCTACGTAACCTCCGAGACTTCTTGCCCGTTGCAAATCTCGGAGGCTTTGCAAATCTTGTACAGCTGCTAATGTTGTGCGGAGATGGCACGGCAAGCGTCAAAACACAGCGAATCAAGTACGTCGCAGTTGCGCTTGCAATCAAGAACCAACGAATCAGGGCCTTCGCCACCTTCACATGTTCAGCGTCTTTATCTCGGCAGTCTTCATCGGTTGTGCACCTCTGTTTTCAGCTTAGGAGATATCGGCCGTCACGATTCATTGTGATGGTGTTAAGCCTCGGCTAACGTTCGTTTCGGTGGACATCGGTGGTGTGGCACAGTCGGACCCAGAGCTTCGACTTGAAGATGGCGTGTGCCGCAGGCACACGCCATCATTTTCTGACACGCCAAATTTCTGACATGCCCTACTGCTTCCAAATCGCAGTGTACTGTTGCTCTCCTTCACTTTCGTTAGTTCGAACTTTCGTTAATTCGAACTGAAGCGGCTTCCCCTTGCGGTTCGAATTAACGAGCTTTTACTGTATTATCAAAATGACACGCACTCAAGAGCACCTAGAGTTATTTGAAACATTGTTTAAATAGCCTAAATAGACATTGTTTAAATAGCCAATGGGAAAAGACAACGTGAGGGAAGATTGTGTTTTCACTGCTGCTGTCATTTGAAAATGATTGTTGCAGAGTCAACGAAAGTGCAAATGCTGCATCGTTTTATTGAGGAAGTGCTAGGAGCACTGTAGGCTAGCTTTGGTAATATCTCTGGTCGAAGTTTTGTTATCTCAGATTCCTCAATCTGACAAAAATAGTCAAATCTGACAAATAGTTCAAGTTTAGTCATCATTTTAGACAGTACACTATTTTGCTAGTAGAATTCCAACAGTAATATTTAATAATGTGTAGAAAAACTTTCAATCAAATTGATCAAATTCTGTAGGCACAGTAACGAAAGAGTTGAAGGGACACTAAAGAAAAACATTAACCTGAGTTAGATTCATAGATTGTTCATCTAGGAGTTGATAATTCTCAGTACGCCAATACAGTCAAACCTTGATGCAACGAACTTCAATATAAGGAAATTCTCATGACAACAAAACATTTATATATTTAATGCCTTCGGGCCTTTAAGGTGAAAAAATAAATGAAATGAATTACAGCGTAACTGTTAGCTTCTAGTTGGTCGGGATATTTTGTGGCGTGCTCACCCAAAAAAGGGCAGCTAGAAAAGGAGTTTGTGTTTCTGCATAACAGAATTCTTTTCCCGTAAATTTGAATTACGATTGGATACTATGATGTCTGGACATTGTGTGTAAGTCGTACATTATGAATTTTCTGACACATTTTACTATGGGAAATTCAACAGGCTCAATAACAGACTTGCACTAGGCGGAGGGCCTACAAGAATGAGCATGTATGCTGTGGTAATGGTACCACCACTGCGGCCACTCGGACAGACCTCAAACAGCAGCTGAAAAAGGGCTTTGTCTTTCAGTTTCTAGGTAACAGATTTATGTTTTCTCATATATTCGAATAACAATCTGAACTATCATGTCTACAGCTTGTGTGCACGTCGTACTTCATGCATTTTCTGATGCAAATACCCTTTAAATATTAATTTAGTTCAATAAGGCAGTTGCACTCGGCGGACGGCCTAGAAGAATGAGGGCGTATGCTTCGCATCCGCAGACGTGCGTGCATGCATGATGTATGTTGCATATGGTGGTGGTGCTTGTGTAATGTCTAACGTCCACAGAAGCTTCGCTGTACATCCAATTTCACAGGATGGAATGCAAGCGGATTTTTTTCTTTTTATTCTTTTTAGTCTATAGAACATCATGCATTGTGAACCTCAATAGAACAAAGTGTGTTTAAATATAACGAAATTTCACTGCAACCACGCACGAATGCCGATGAAATAAGTGGAAGCTGCCACGGATGCAGTTGGTCAAATGGTTTAATTACATGTGGCTACTTGCAAATGCACCTCTCAAATCGCGCACCGCCTGACAGAGCAGCTGCCGAAGTGCAGCAGTGAATCTCTCGCCCATCATGTTCCTTATAATGTTCCAAGTGCGACGATAAGATCCTATCACAGCCCGTGCACTGTATGTTGTGGGTCTATTCTTGGGACCATACTGTGGGTGCATGGAAAAGCGTGTGAAGGCGAGTTGTAAAACATGGTGGAACTTATGCGCGCTGTATTTCCGCGTTAGCAACAGGGGAAGGGAGCGCACGGTAGTGTGATCAAGTGCGCACAAAGAGGGGAGTGCAGGCTGAGTGAGCCACTGATATGTACTAAACATAGATCAGTGAGCCGAGTGCGCATCTTCACCTCTAACTCAGGCATGGCTGTGCACAGCTGTCAGCGCGGCTGAACGCATACGCGGCCTGCGCGCACTGGTTTAGAGGCAATCTGTAGTGGGTGCCAAGGTTTGCGGTGAAGCGAGATATCCATGGCTTCATGTGCACTGTCTCCCACACAATGAGTGCTGAAGGTTGCGTAATGTCGTGCTTCGGAGATGGGTTGAAGCGAAACGCATACGAAGCATTGGCTCCCCTGTGCCTGCGCTTGTATTCAAGTTAGCATCATTCCAATGTCAGAAACACAATCAGCTGCGGCGAAGTAGATGCGAAAGTTTCCCATGCTTCGCTTCGTACCACCCATGTGAAGATATTGTCGACACAGCATGAAACTGTACTAAGGTCGCCTACTCTCAAATTCAACGAAATGAATCTTTTTCTTATTAAAATGTTTTTTTAATTGCCCCAAAAATTAGAACATTTTATGGCTCCTTCCACATAAAAAAGGAAGTACCCATCTGCGACTGTACTCATTTGCATAACAAATCACATTTCAATATAAGGATGCAAAGTGCCAAATTTTACAGGCTTCATTATAGTGAGGTTTAACTTATGACTGTTGCATAGAAGACTGCACCGGAAGGCTTCACTGCATGCTGCTCAATTTGGATCATATGTGCCAAAATGGACGAGTTGATGCATATACCTCATGTGGCCTCACCCCTCTACTGTTCTCTTTGAATGAACCAGTTCCGATGTCAAATAGGAGGTGCCATACTATCCATAAATCGGTGATGCCATTCCAATTTTCCATTTTCGTCATTTCTTTCACTTGCAAAAGCTCTGTTCTCATTGCAAATGACGAATACGTTATTACAGAAGCCTAATCTTTAAATCTAACTTGACTTATTTTCCTTCAGTGTCTCTTTAGAGTTTGCAAATTAAGATTCCCAATGGTCACTGATGTGGTATAATTTTATGCTAATCTGTGGACCATCTGCCAGTTGTACGCAACATTGTTGTGTGTTACACACATGCATGTCTCATTCTTGTGTTGTTTCCCAGTATATACTTTCATTTTTTTTTGTTTATACCCATCCCTTGCTTTAATTATCTACTCCTTTTTACCCATTATGCCCCTCCCCCTTCCTCTCTTTTCTATTCTTTATTTACTGTCCTCCTTCTATGTGCCTTTTTCCTTCCAGGGCAGGCAGGTGCTGTGGTCCTGGTGACTGTTGCCAGCTAGCTCTTTCTTGCTATGATGATTTCTGTGTATACTAATAACAATTAGTGCTCTGTACATAACAGTCCCTGTCGCAAAATATTGCAAGTTAGCTTCTCCACAATACAAGCTGCCCTTTTGTCTGTAGTAGTGTGCTTTGCAGAGATCACCACTTGCAGGTAAAGTGCCATTCACAATTAATGCCATGACTGGACGTAAATTGCGAGATAAAAGGTGTAGCAACACACAACACATTGTTTGCAGCAACAGTTAAAAAAATCAGCCAAGTAAAACAACACCAAAGTGAGCTCACAAAAGCTTTTATCAAGAAAGCATATCACAAATGCTTTTCAATTCCTAAATTTTGCAGCACCCTACAACCACAACAAATGCCATTAGGCATAAGTATATGTCTGAAATTCCACTCGCATTTGAAGAGAAGGCCAGAAAATTTACCCAAATATTGCCTTCACAGAAGAAAGTTACCCACTTCCTTTTTTTTTAATGAGCATTAAATGGCCTCCTTTTAAAACAAAAGGAGTGGCCTGTTTCAGCAGGCTTTTCCACACGTCTAACACTGTTTCAGCAGAGGTCAAGTGGACTCCTGTGCTTCATTAGCAGGCTTTTCTTGTGCTGCCTGGGCTGCTAAGATAAGGTGCTTGATGCCAAGCATCCACTGACTGACCTGTAAAGAAACGTGGGGGGGGGGGTCAGCAGGCGGTATGCGACCAGCGACACTAGCAAGCTCACCTCACTTACGTAGTCCACCATTAGGGAAACATGAAGTGCATTTGCCTTCTCGTGATTTCCATTCAGAAGCTCTAAGGGAAAGAGCAAAAATACAAAATAAGATCTGTTATATACTTGCAGACAGCTTTTTGTGGCAATAAAGGCAAAGCTACAGGGACACAGCTTCCGCGCATGTGTTACTGTGCCAAGTGTCTTGACTGCAATTGATGGTGTACTTGGGTTTTTCTTTTTTGCTCTTACTTGTGGGTGTATTATCACATGTTTGTGTATTACTATTTTTTTCGACCATAATGCAAAGCACAGGTGGAAGCAAATGCTTGTCTTTACCTACAAGGGGGTGTTGCAAATAACGTGTGTGCCTGATTATGTGTGTTCTAAAACTTACAAATCGAAACGACTGCAGATAATATAACGTTGGTAAAGCTGTGTGATTTACTGATTAACCTTGCATTAATCATTAAACACTCTAATTAGGATTGATTCTTTTAATCATGAGTAATCAGCTGATGCCGCATGAGCAATAAAATGTTGGCAACAACATGCCTGCTTCATTTGTTACATGGCAAGGAAGGGAACCATAGACAGAGCAGCAATGTTACAGCTAAGGCAGCACCTGTGACCTGTGTACATGTTTCTCAGTAAAACACTTCAACATTCCACTCCAGATATCAAACAAGCTTCCAGTAAATTACAGTTATGAAGTGTGGATACTCTGTGATGAAATAGAATGGACAAATGAGTGTAGAGCTGCAGACTCACCCAGTGCTAACTCGTGCATTCGTTGTTGTACTGGTAGACTGAGCTTTCCCTCCTCCCAAACACTTTTGAATAAATCTAATCGCTTTTTTACATCATCTTGCTTTCTCTTCTGAAATTAAAAAGCCAGCATTAACAGTCTAGACCGAGTGATCTCCTAGAGTGAAAAGTGCATTGCCTCATGCTTATTATAAGTACATATACTGCATTACTATGTTTTGTCTCTCTAGCACACATCGCTAAGTGCATGTGAGAAACGGCCTGACGTACCGAACAAAATGTTTTGCTGTGCTCACAATGTCATGTCAGATTTGGCAAAACATTTATCACGCCTTACTATAAGACTTCGTTTGGCATTAACGACAGTCAAACACCTCTACATTGAAATGCTTAGGACCTCCAAAATCCTTCGTTATTCAGGTTACTTCAATCTAAAGATTGCATACCATACTGCTTGGAACAGATTGACTGATGGGCTAGTTGGTTCATTACCACAGAAAGAACAGCACTTCAAGCCGCTGTGGTTCCTCCTTTGTGTCCCGCCTTGAAGCGCTGTTCTTTCTTGGAACAGAGACAGCTAAGCATGTTCAACAAACAAAAACCTCCAATTATTGTGAATTCAAGATACACTTAGTGAAATAAGTCGCCGATTTTCTTCTACAATCTTCAACTGACGAAATGTGCGACTGCAGTCGACCTTACAGCACCAAGGTTCCCAGCAAGCTTGATGATGAAATTCGAGAGTGACGCTAAGTAGAGCTTCAGAACACCGAATGCCGCTAAGCCCTCCCTTGTTGGCTTTCGCCTCTTTCCCACTCTTGGTGGCTTCAACGATGTTGTCCGTTATCAGCTCCAATATAATCAGCTTTAGGTGGAGAACAAAAGCAAGGGGGTAGGGTTTGCAGGTACTGTATCTGCTGTGGAGTGCAGAACCTCTTGTGTGGTCTTTGTTGTGGTGTTCATGACTAGTGCTGTATGTGCTCATTCTAAAGCAGCAAATCAGCTGTCGAGGATGCCCAAGTTTCTTTGATGTAGTCAAATTCGTGGTATTTGTGTTCACTTCAGGGGCATTCACAACACATATAAAAGGTAGTGATTCAGCCAGTAAATATCGAATCCTTTGTAATAAACGTTACTTTGTTGTGGAGGAGCCCGAGTGTACATGAAGTAAAATTATAGTCTGCTTACAATGAATGCACCATTCAAAATAGTAAACACACAGCAGAGGGAAAAAACAACAACAACGACGGGCTACTTTTATCTTCACCTTTAGAGCAAGAGTACAGTTAACATAAGTGAAATAATTTTGTATTTATTATTTTTCTTTTTTTCTTTTAAGCACTGCACTCTGTTTTCTTTTGTTTTTAGCAGTGCACAAGCTGCGAGGCAGAAAAGCTGATTCACACTAACCTCCATGTTCTGTGCATACTGTGTGGCAGCTTTGTTGAGGTTGCTTAGAGTCTCCTCTTTGATGTTTTCTGGGGAACAGGCCGGGGTTGCCTTGGGACTATCATTTACCTCTTCTGCCTCCTTTCGGTCAGCCTTATCACTAGCTTCTGTGAGGTCACCTGAACGGGCTGCTTTGAAAGGCCCAGATGATGTTGCTTGTCCTGAAGAAAAAAAAGCAAACAAAATCAGGATAATACAATGCTCATGTTGTATCGTTGTCGTTTGAAGTTCATTCAAAATAGGAAAAGTACACAGGAAATAATGTACAGGACATCTGAATCCCTAGCTCAAGGTTAGTTGGGATCCATGCTAATTATTGTTTATAATCATAACGGCAATAGGACAAAGTTTAAATAAATCATATATACATAAATATTCATTTTTAAACACACGGCAGGGTATGTGTAATAGCTACAACAAGGAATTTGTATGTAGTAACTATACACTGCAAGTGAAAAAGAAAAATAGATGTGTACACCAGCGAGATTAAAAGCCCATGCAGATAATAGTAGTGAATAATAATGGGATTTCACTGATATTGAAAAACATTTTGCTTGTTTTACTTCCAATGGCAAGCTGTTCCACAGGAGTGCTCCAGTGTTGTTTAACCTTCTCCTTCCATATACATTATGCATTTTTGGCAAGAGAAAATTTCCCTTAAGTGCGCTGCATGTATTGCTTCTGGAATGTAAAAAATTAGATATACTCAAAGGGCAGTTAGTGGTTATGTTATTATGAGTAAGCAGTGTAGTTTTAAAATTCGGTAATACATTGAAAGGCAGTATGTTTAAACTTTGAAATAGCAGCATTGATTTAGCATTGTAATCCGAAAAAGTCATAAATCGCAAGGCCCTTTTCTGAAGAAGAACAATAGGTTCTACATGCGAAACGAACGTGTTACCCTAAGATGCAATACAGTAGGATAAATGGCTATGGAATATCCTAAAGTAGATTGCTCTCAGAGTGGTAGTGTCGAAGTTATAACAGCATTTGTACAGCAGAAAACAAGCCTTGCTCAACTCTTTACACAGCAATGCAATGTGAGGCTTCCAATGAAGATGCTCATCTAGTGTGACACCCAAGTATTGAACTCATCTGCTCAAGTATATTATGGTTTAGAGAAAGTGAATAACATTCCCTTAGAGGAGCTTTCCATGAATAAGTAAAGAGAATATATTTAGTTTTTCTTGGTATTCAGAGTTAGTTTATTTGACACAAACCACTGGTTAACACTTCCAAGTTCATTATTAGCCACTTGAAATGTTTTGTCCGAGGAGTCTAGCGCACAAAGTAAAACAGTGTCGTCTGCATACATCACAGCAGAGAAGTTTTCTAAGGCATCAGGAAGATTGTTTACAAATAAAGAAAAATATAGTGGCCCCAGTACCGAGCCTTGTGGGACCTCTGTAACAATGTCAGAAACTTCAGATCTAGTATCTGCAATGGCAACTAGTTGTTTGCTGTTATTGAGATAACCCGCCGTGGTTGCTCAGTGGCTATGGTGTTGGGCTGCTGAGCACAAGGTCGCGGGATCGAATCCCGGCCACGGCGGCCGCATTTCGATGGGGGCGAAATGCGAAAACACCCGTGTACTTAGATTTAGGTGCACGTTAAAGAACCCCAGGTAGTCAAAATTTCCGGAGTCCTCCACTACGGCGTGCCTCATAATCAGAAAGTGGTTTTGGCACGTAAAACCCCATAATTAAATTAATTAATTATTGAGATAGCTAGGGAAAAATTGAAAAGTTAGACCTCGAAAACCATAGCATTCTAACTTATTTAGCAGTATGTCATGATCTACAGTGTCAAAGGCTTTTCGCACATCTACGAATATGCCTAGGACACTTTTGTTGTTGTTCAAATGAGAATTTATGTAATCAGACAAAGCTAATACTGCTGTGTTTGTGGATCTATTAGCTCTAAAACCATGCTGGCAATAAGACAAAATGGAGTCACGTTCAAGAAATGAAGTGATCTGTGGGGTGATAAGTTTTCCAAAGATGGTGTTTAAGCAACTTAAGAAATATTGGACGGTAGTTCTATAACAAATTATGGTCGCCATTTTCATAAACTGGAATAACCTTACCGATATTTAATAAGTCTGGATAGGTTGCAGTATAGAAAGAGATATTGAATATTTTTTCTAATGGCTTGCACAGTATATCAATGCAATGCTTTAAGGCCACTGTGGATATTCCATCATGACCAGTAGAATGTCTGAATGGCATGGTGTTAACTACGGACACTATCTCCTCCGCTGTAATGTCCACAAAACAAAACGAGTTTGTTGTCCTTTCCAGGTAAGTAATAGATGAAACAAGAGGTACAGTATTAGATATTGCTTGACCAATCGTACAGAAGTAAGAGTTAAATGACGATACTAAGGGTTCCATAGATTTTGGTTGGTAACAACTTTATTTGTAGTCCTGCAGAGCTTTCGCCAACGGGGTCTTAGGTCTTCCACATGGGGACGTCGAGGTGTTGCCTCGCCACTGCCTCGCGGGCCTGCTGGACAGCATTCCATAGATATTCCGAAGATTTTCAAGTCTGGCATTGTATATTCTATAACCGATGGTTTATATACAGAGTTGATAATGTGCCACGTAGCCTTTGAATTACCGGAATTACGGACTATTAAATTTGTGTAATACTCTTTTTTACGAATATGCATAGCGCTAGTTACTATATTCGAGCCATATGAAATTTTTGTTCATAGTATTTGTTACCCCTATGTGACTTTGGTATGCAAAAAGTCTTTATCTTTAATTAATTTTAGCAGTCCTTTCTTCATCCAAGGACAGATACAGGGCTCTGCTCCAAGGATTACGATCTCATAATTAGCGCAAGTAAATATGCTTGGAAAAACCAAGAGGAATCAAGGACAGTATTATTTTGCTTGCCCTCTAAGGTAAGTAACCATTCATGTCACGTAACAGGAGAATCGGTACGGACTATAAAAGTGCAAGGCTAGCTCGCCCACACTGCTGTTCAAGTCCGTAATATTAGTGCCATGGGATGATTGCTGAACTTATTATTATCACCACTGGAAGAACTGAGCCAGCTCCAGAACACGGTAATTACTGGAGGTACTAGCAAATAGGCAGCTCGATCACCTCGGAAGCGATTGAAACCAAATGACGTGCGTGGGATTTGCAGTACTTTCGTTGAAGGAGGGAGGTCTTGCTATTTATTACAGTTGTTAAAACGCGCCTTTGACCGATTTATTTAACAGGCCCTTTATTGTTTGATGAATGAGCTTAGTTAATGTAAGTGCAAATGGTCAGAAACTGTTGCAGGGACAGCTTCTGCGAATGACTAGCAAGACGAGCACAAAGGATTATGTCTTGGCTTTATTCTCACTTGCCCTTATTCTCGCGCAGTGTTGAATGAATGGATAGCAGTTTCATGTCAGGACGGTAAGCAAGCCCCTTCGGAACAGACCTGAAGGAGGCGGCGCTGTGCCAGTCGCAGACGGTGCATTCTGAGGCTTTATACCATCCTGGGGAAAGGGTACCCTCTTGTTCAAAAAGTTCCTCTTGGGCGCCGCTGCGGCGGGCGTGCCTTGGACGTCAGTGTAGGCGAACACTGGAGGATCGTTCCACGCCTTGTCATCATTCCCTAATTAGTGTCCAGAAAACGAATGTTAGTGCTGCGACGAGGCGTTGCAAAAACTTTAAAGCTTAATAACATCTTCGGGCGCGTTGCTGCTTAGAGTTGTCCGATGTGAAGTACGACACCTCTAGAAACAGCTGGTTTCGCGTCAGCGTGGAACTTCCACGCGTACCGTTTGATATAACTCTAAGAATGCCATCGATACGCGAGTACTAGCAATAAGAAAGTCTGTCACGGCTTTTAGAGAACATAACGTTTGATATCGTATAACGAACAAGGCTCAAACGAACGGAAGAAACAAATGAACTGCGTAGAACGCGAAAATGAAACAAGACATTACCTGGCCTGAGCGCCGCCATGTTTGTTGTGGCACGTGCATCCCGTACATGTTCCTGTATTTAGGTGTTTACGTAAAAATTTAAGTAAATAAAATATGCTGTACTTGTTAATTTAACTACCAAATGGCTTGGCAGTTCATTAATTTTATTAAAATATGCACATAACGTTGAATTTACTTTCATGCCAAAATATGAACTAGTCAAATTGTAATTTTATTACATAAATAATAATTTAACATCAACATAACTAAAATGTAAGTATTATAAGCGCATATAAAGTGTTATTTCATCAGCGAGAATTACTTTCCTAAGTGGCCGCAACGCCAGCGACTCCTCGCGAGTCCTTCAGTTCCCCTCCGTAATGATCGGCTTCAAAATTTAGTTCTCTGCTATGGAAAGAAAGCCTGATTAGTATTATCACCGATTTGTCCACCCTTTATCACGAATGTGCAGAGAAACTTCAACAAAACTTGTCCTCTGGTGAGTGCCCGCGGTCTCTTGACCCGCGTCAAATCAGGGGGAAACGCGGGTACGTCGAGTGCTCGTCCCTGGTCATGACTGCATCTGCTTTGCTCATATGACAGCTTTCTTTTTTTCTTTTTTTTTTTAGGAACTCGCGATCACACGTATAAATGCATTTGCACGGCTTCCGCGCGAGAAGTGCTTTTTCGTGAGCCGTCAGTGTACATTGCGCTAGGTTCGCGGCCTGAATTAAGGCATATTATGCGTTCTACTTGGTTTAGTATGGCCGCATTTAAACATCCGCGTTCAGTCTGATAGCTGATCCTCTGCGCGGTTTGACGGCGAAAAGTGCTTTCTCATGCATCGTAAGTGCCTGCCTGGGCTGTCTGAGCGGCATGATCGTTAACGCATGCCATGCGTTCCACTTTTAGGTGAGCGTTTGTCGATGGGACAAGTGCTCAAGAAAGTGAAAGAAAACGGTGAAGGTAACGAGGATGATAACACCGAAGGCAAGTCCGTTTCCTTTTCCCGCAACGCGCATGTTTATTAATCTTTGAGGTTTATGACGCCCAATTTCAGTGGTGGAACAGCGAATCCTGCATTAATAATCCAACAACTGTCCGAGTAAGCACTGTTTCGAACCTAGTTTCGCATACTGCCAACGATTACACCACACCTAGAAAGCAGTGGTGGTATCGCTGTTTACACGTCCAAAGGGCGTCCGGCAATGTGCGCGCAGCGCATTTTAGCATGTGTTTGCTCTTGTTCAGGAAAGTGGGGCACTTGGTGTGTTGAACTTTGGACAGTAAACGCAGCATCAATGGTTGATCGAGCCTGCGAAGTTGCTTGGTTACATGATAGAATTAATGCACGCGCGTTTTCCTTTGTACTGCTTGAACAGGCCGCTTGTGCAGACTTCTTCATGGGTATTTAAGCAAACATGGCAGAGTTATTAACTGTTGACACATGCAAGCCCCATCTCAATTTAAAAGCTAGAGGAGTGCCTGTTTCTATGGTGGTTTACTGCATCTTGTGGTTCCATAGTGTCAGTATTCAATAACTGCAAAATGCAGTGTTATTGTTTTAAACAGAAACTATAAGCCTCAGTGCTGCTTGATGTGATTTTAATACCTTGTTTCCACTGATGCTTTAACACAGAGTTTCCTGTTGAGTGGCATGATGCTCTACTTGATTTTTGAGTGCTTCATCTGTTAGCTGCTGACTGCATCTTTTTAGTCGCAACATCATTCCCAATATTTTTTTTTTACTGATAACTGCTACCATGAAGACGAGCACCTTTATTGCACATCAAATAGCACTAACATCACACTGGTTTCAAACATCTTTTGAAATGTTGCTGCCAGTCTTTGAATGAGATCAAACCTCTTAGCCTTGATTCTCCTATTCTCAGAACTTGCAGAGTTTTTTGTGATCAATGGCTGTGTGAATGCTTGTAGCAGTTTCCATCCTTTTCTTTCTCCTCATGTATATGGTGTACCGTTCGTTTCCCTTGCTCCCACCTTTCTACCCCCCCCCCCCCTTTTTTGCCCAAAGCATAGGGCAGAAAACAGCCCAAATGCTCACTCGCGGTTCAACTCGTGCACTCTCTTGTGCACGAGTTTGTGGGTTCGATTCCGGCTCCAGTTGCTGCATTGCAATTGGGCTAGAATGCGAAAAGGCTCTTGCACTGTGCAAATTAGGTGCATGTTAGAATTGGGTGAATTCATTCGGAGCCCTTCACTATGGTGGCTTCATAACCTGCTGTGCAGCTTTTAATGTAAATAACCCACAATTCACTTTTTATCTGACTCCTGTTTGTTGTCCTTTTGAAACCCAGGAGTTTTGATTTGTGTTTGTGAATTGATATTCAGCAGGCTGAGCATGCCCAGGAACAAGTACTGAAACCTTATTCATGATGGTTCCATAGGCTTTCCAGATCTTGCTAGCTGGCCACCAGAGCTGAGCCTCGCAGTGCTGTCACACTTGAATGCCACCGACCTCTGCTTGGCAGCGTGTGTGTGGACCCACCTTGCCCAAGATGAAGTCCTCTGGCACAGGTGACTGGTTTTATTGATCTCTATTGAGCAGAAGTGCCATTCTTTTTTGTAGCCTTTCTTTATGAATATGCTGCGGTGGCTCAGTGGCTTCAGGATTCTGCTGCTGAGCATGAGGTTGCAGGTTCGATTCCCTTCTGTGGCGACTGCGTTTTGATAGGAGTGAAATACGAAAATGCTCATCACATACTTGGGTTTAGGTGCATGTTAAAGGATTTTTACCTGTGAGCAAGGCCCTCGTGTGGGGGCGAAAATGTCCTTTTTCATTAAATGTATAATTTGGTTGGCATAGTACCCTGGGTTTTTTTCTCCCCCTCACAATGTTAATGGGGTACTGACATGACATTTTCAACACATTATTTTTTTTTCATGACCTAAAGTATGAAATCCTTAAATCCTAGAAACAATACTGGCAAGCATCAGAGTGTCTTATTTGATTTACTCTGATACTCATTTCTGTGAACCAGTTTTCGGGCCAAGGAGCCGGACGAGTAACAACTTCATGATGCATGTCTCGCTCTGTTCCTGTGATCAGTGCAGCGGCCTCGAGTGCAGCCAGAATAAATGTGCACAGTACTCTCGCTTCCTTTTAGTTGTGAGTGAGAGAATGGCATCACACCTAGCCTTATTGCTGTACGACATTGGCCAATTTATCTCTCTGTCATATTGTCACAATAATATAGATAATGCCAAGTCTGGTGTTCTGAAATTATCGAGAAGCATGTGGAAGAGTTTCTACTATACAACACTGAAGATCATACCTGTCGCGACGCGTATTAAAGAACCCCAGGTGGTCAAAACATAATAGAGAGTTTTAGATTAGGGGACGCAAGTGGCTTGCATACGCAAGAACTAGGGGCCACAGTACTGTGCTGACCGAGACATAGGGGTCTGCGCATGTGCTCTCGTCCCTAGTTCTTGCGTATGTAAGCTGCTTTCGTCCCCTAACCTAAAAGTCTCTAATATAGTGCCTTTCGCTATGGCGTCTCACGAAGCCCAAGTGTTGTTTTAGGACGTTGAACCTCATAAATTGCGCATCAGTTAACTGTCTGTGCACGTGGTATAGTTACAATTTTTCTTTTTTTGCTCTTTTTTTTGTGGCAGGAGCTGATTTCAGCTGTGCGTTGCAACATTAAATTTCTCGTCCTGTGTACACATTGTTGTGTGGGGTGCTTGTTTGTTGGCTTATCAGTGAGCAGTATTCTGTTGTGCTGAGACACGACCTTTGTAAAGAAGGGTTATAAAAAAAAGCCTTTCTGTGCTTAGAGGGACAAAAAAATTATTTGAGCTGCATTAGTAAATTAGTCTTCTACAATGCCGAAAAGAAGGCCACTCTTACCACGAGAGATGTTTGGTAAGCCAAAAAATATGCAATAACGAAAGACGAGTGGCGGTGCCATCTTAAGTTTTCTGCAACTGCTCGCTGTGATGTCATAGATTTATACTGTCTGCTTGGCCTAGTGAAATCTTCATCAACAAAAATTAACCACATTGTGTATTCTAAATCAGCCAAACACTAAACTTAGTAAGTTTCAAAAGCTTTTGCTGAACTACAAAGCCAAATGTGAAAAAAAAAAGAATACAGTACTTTGAAATTTGTGATGTCACATTGACATACCGGCCTTTGGGTTTCAGCGCAACGTTAGGAAAACTGGAACTTTGACTTTCAATTTCTCTTCTAATAATCAGCCTATTACTACTAAATCAATGAAGGCAGAGTTCTTGAAGAACACTTTATCAATGGGAAATGATTTGCCGTTTCTCTTTAGTGCACATTTTAAGTGGCACTGCAACACTTTTTAAACACGGTAAGAAAGCATTCACAATTTTTAGGCAACATTGCCATGATCATACAAGCCAGGTATTATTCCACTGCAAGCAGCAGGGAGCTCACAACCTCGCATGAAAGATTGCTCACTCTCTGCTGTGGTGTTCGAAGGCCCCACTATTATGTGCTGTCTATGATACCATAGACGTGCATGAAAATCCACAAACGCCAGCCATCAGGCAGTTAGTTATCCATGATCTTGAGTCACTCCTGAACAAAACTCAAGGGCATGCGCACTCGAGTACCAGTCTTTCAGAAAAGGGAGAAGCAGCAGTTGTTAATGTGTCCCGCACATCCTGGTAATGCTATTTTGTCATTTTTCAGCACCTTTGTCAGATGCCAACCTTGAACGGTTACAGCAAGTGCACCACGAAAAAAAGAAAAAAAAGTAAAGATGAAGCAATAGACAGGGCATTGCCATCCACGTTGCCCCAGCTGAGAGAACATAATAGGGAGTTTCAAAAATAGCCATCCAAGTGCCTTTGTGCTCCAAAAGTCTCACACCCAGCTTGCGTTTCTTTGTATACCTGACTTGTTGCTTTGTTTCCCTGGCATGAAGATTTGTGACCCCCTCTAGGGGCCAGAAAACTTTGAAGGGTGCTTGAGAACCCGAGCCACCCCATAGTCAGCACCTGTGGCTGGAGTAGTTGTTATATTAACTTTACAGATGCATTCACATTGGCCTGGTCAGTGCTCTACATATGTTTTGACAGTTTCTGAGGGTACCGTGGATCATGTGCCTGCCAGGGTCAGTCTTTAGTCCAGTGAAGTATCCATATTTGTCCACTGAATGGCACATGAATGTGCTTTGAAGTTCTGTAGAAGTAGAATGCTGTGTCTTGAATCTGCACGGTTTGGCTACACAGCTACACATGTGAAAGTAATGAACCCTATGAATTCTCCCCTAGCAAAAAGCACCATAGTATGGTAGGTCTTGGGTAACATTGTCGCCCACATTCTATGCAGTTTGTGCATCAGCCAGTGGGGCTACACCAGCATCTATGGTATGCCCAAGGAGCCTGGCTTCTCTTATCGGCGGCTCTACTTGCAGCTCGACGAGGGAACAATCACATTCAATGCAGACGCAGAGCTGGTGAGATGAACCTCCAACCGCAGGTCCTATTTTTCAGAATGTGTTGCCACGCTGTAATGACTATGAAGAACCAAACATTGCCAAATGTGTGAGCTAAAAGTTTAACTTCTTACTGGGTGAACTTGTGTCCATAAAAACAGGTAACACTCGAATCACATTGACAGCAGCGAGCACAGTCATCCAGCCGCTGAACCTGAAACCATAATTTCAAAAATACTGTTGTAGCCAGTAATTGTTCCTTGCTTTCTTAACATGGATTACCTTGCAGACAGTGCAGTGCAGCCTACTTTTTGTTGGTAGTGACCTGTCTTACAACATCCGCATGCTCAGAAGTCACAAAAGGCAACTGTGCATGTTGAGCACATCCTTTAATTTGAGCATTGTTTAGTTTGGGCACATTTTTGATGCCCCATCAGGTTGAAATTACAGAAATGACAGCTTCTGATGGTGCATTTATATTAATATAGTCCTTGGCTAGATACATTGCTCAGCTTGTTCACACTAATTACTCGGTGCAACTTTGCAGGGAATGCAATACTTCATTTCTCAACGGCTCGTGAAAGATGTCCCCATTGAGATTGCCAGGTTCCTGCACAACACCAAGCGACTCAACTCTCGCCAAACTCGGCTGTACTTGGAGTCAAGGTAGGCAGTGATTTACCTGATGTTTGAGTTGGTGAATGAGCGTGTGTGTGCGTTTGAAACAGGTTCTCAGGATTCTTTGTAGATATGGTACAGAAAAGCACGTTGGAAGATTTGGGGTTAAAGGTTCCTATATTGCAGACAGGCAAGACACCCTATATTCTGTTTTATACTTGGCAGGCAAAGATGTGGAAGCTATGCAAGTAGTGCATTCATGAAAGTCTCACGCCATGCTTTTCACAGTGCAGCTGCTTTTTATCTGCGACACTTTCTATGTGGAATAACTGCATCATGTGTTACAGCTCCAACCTGTGGATGAAAGGTTACGTCAAATCACGTATGAGGGTTGTACCATAAGTAAGGCAAAAGTTGGCATAACTATTTTCATCTGACACACATTGTTAAAATTCTACATCCTTGTAGAGCATCATCATCAGCCTGGTTATGCCCACTGCAGGGCAAAGGCCTCTTCCATACTTCACCAACTACCCCGGTCATGTACTAATTGTGGCCATGCCGTCCCTGCAAACTTCTTAATCTCATCCGCCCACCTAACTTTCTGCCACCCCCTGCTACGTTTCCCTTCTCTTGAAATTCAGTCCGTAACCTTTAATGACCATCGGCTATCTTCTCTCCTCATTACATGTCCCGCCCACACCCATTTCTTTTTCTTGATTTCAACTAAGATGTCATTAGCTCGCGTTTGTTCCCTCACCCAATCTGCTCTTTTCTTATCTCTTAACATTACACCCATCATTCTCCTTTCCATTGTAGAGTCATTGTACTCTTTTTTAATAGAAAGATACATGTACTGTACTGCTCAATGTAGTCTCCATCACAAGAGATGCATTGGTGCCATTGTTGAACCCAATGCTTGGTCACGTTCCAGAAAGTCAAGGAGAATGATACCCTTGTCATCCTAAAGCACAGTTGTCATTACTTTCTGTACTAATCGCTGGCTCTTGGACTTATGCCTTGGAGAATAAGTATGATGCCATTCCATGGATTGTTTTTCAATTCTGGATGATAAAGATACACCCACGTTGATCTCCCGTAACCAGATTAGAGAAAAATCTGCCTTTGTTGGCTTCAAATGCTTCTAGCTAGCCAGAGCAGACCTTCACTCTTTTCTCTTTCAAATCAGGCGTTAACTGTCAAGGTACCCACTTTGGACATACGTACTTTGATTTTCTATGTCTTCTGCCTTTTTTGTGGCACTGTCATCACAGCTCAATTGTACAGCATAGCTCACAGATCGTGACTCTTTTTTCTGCATGAATCAGTTCATCTACTCAGTGACGGTTCGTGTTGATGGTCTCCCACTGCGTGGTTTGTCTTCAACGGTAGTTTTCGCTACTTTAAACTTTTCCTTCATCTCTGCACGCTACTCTTGTCAATGGTGCCATCTCCGTAAACATTCAGTAGCCTTCTGTGAATGTCAGACAGCCTGCACCCCTCCTTGGTCAAAAACTCAATGACAGCCCTTTGCTTCTGCTTGGATTCCATTAGTTACCTACACTGAAAGAGAAAAGTTATTTTGATATATTATCGAGAAAGGTTTACTCTACAAACATGTAGATTAGAAAAAGGTACGCCATGAAATAGAAAAATTACGCCATCTTTTTAATTCCTTTGGGACAACCCTTGTATCATTTTGTACGCCTTTGTGCATCCCGTATGCGACACACTATGTTTAGGCTGCAAGCGCAAGTGGTGTACTATGGCCATTGGTTGCAGAAACATGTCTCTCTACTCATTTGGTGGTAAGTTCAGATCCACCACGCTTTTCGTGGATAAGTTACATTATATTTCACAACATAAAAGTATAAGATGTTACATTTAGTTACATGAGGCGTACACCTATATCTTTTGTTCATATCTGATGCACTATTTCTTGATCATAAATCCGAGCAGCGAGGGGTGTCTTTCTAGCCTTTGTATCATCACCTAATCTGTATGAAATGGAATGTAGTGGATGTTAAGTAGAGTAACAGCTTGACACAAGCATTGGACCTCATACAGTTGAAACTCGATTTAACGAAGTGATGACCACGCTCAAATTATTTCGTTAAATCGGGAAGTTCATAAAATCGAGAAAGGAATTTTTCGGTACTTCAAAGTCTAATATTGTAATGCAGTGACATGCAAAAGCTACCGCGGCATTGTATTTGCCGCTAATCTAGTCATCTGTCGCATAAACCATGGAACAACGAAAGCAACCACTGCCACCCCTACCAAGGCGGTGTAGAGTCCACTGTTCTGTGCGCATGTGCAGCATGCAGCCTCATCAAAATAAAGCTAGGACCGGGACTAGGACACCTAGATGTTTTAATGCGATAGCTTTAAAGTACACGCTTGAAGAAAATCTCGTCTGTGTCAAAATTAGAGAGAAATCACTGCCTTATTTTACTCATTTATTTAAGGAAAAACTTTATTAAATTGAGTTCGGCCAACTTAGCTTCGTTAATTTGGGTTGATGATAACATTGAACGCTACGGGTACCTGCCGGGAAATGGAAATTCTTTTTGTTAGACCGGGAACTGTAAAATCAGGTTTTGTTAGTATCAAGTTTTAACTGTGTTAAGATGCTGGCACTATTCCATAAACATAGGGGAAGAAGGTAATAAATGGGAACTTGGGGAGCATCAACTAGGTATTGAAATGTGAAATATCTGATAGACGAAGCAACTTGGCAACGCTTTTGCCAACACTTATTTTACTGCTGGTGTTGACTTTCTTTATCACAACACTGAGCTGCATTTGATCCTCATTATCTTCATCATGGTATCTGTGGTCAAAACATTTGTTGTGTATGGGAGCTGTCTTTAAGGTTTCGGAAACCCGTTGATGAGAAAGAGCCTGGCAGTAGTAGCATTTTATCTTCACTAACACACTATTGTAGACTCAGAGTAAAAAGTGCAAATGAAAGATTGTAGAGAAATGACACGTAGGAAGGATTAAGCAGGAGTATATCAAAGCCCTCTTATTGAGCAAATCGTTATCAATGCACCACACTAGTAGTTCACTAGCAGAGTTTGGTAGCAGTTGTGCAATGCTGTGGCTGCAGGCGGCAGGTCCTGGACCACCTGGTGGAGCTCCAAAACTTTGAGAACCAGCACTTGCCGGAGGCACTGCGGCGCTTCTTCCAAAGCCTTCAGGCACCTAACACACAGAACAGCTACCTCAGGACACTGCTGGAGAAATTCTCACTACGCTTCTGCAAGTGCAACCCTCACTTGGGCCTTAGCTCAGGTGAGTTTGCATATAGGGTGGTCTGATTCCACAGGGAGCTCTTAACCCTTTCTGTAATGCTGACAAGTGTAGTTGTCACCAGAATTTGTATTTATGTAGCCGATGATGAGTAAAGTCTTCATGATTTCCTGTTTCCAGAAATCTCTCAGAAATTTGGTACGCTTATCGTCATTCCCTACAGTACAGAAAGGATTAACACCTTCTGTGCCGCACTATTATCCCAAATTGTGAGCGTAAGTGGACACATTATTTCTAAAAACCTCACTTGCCAACATGCTTTACCTCCTCAGAAAGAATAAATTCACTTCTGCTTGTGTTTTCTCATGGATTATGTGCTGCCATCTATCGAAAGCTCAACTAAGAACTGAGACAAAGCTAGGCTCATCCATGGCGTTGCTAAAAAATGCAAAGTACTGCTGGCGAGCTGAGCTTGTCTTTGGCTGTTCTTAACAGAAACTTATGGAAGAAGCTAAATCGTCCAAAGCACAGAAGGTTTTAATATGGCATACATAATGATAATGCCTCAGGAAGAACTGAATTAAAGGCAAACTGCAGTGGAATGTTAATTCGGTAAATTGATTATAAATCAGTAGTATATATACTATCGAGCAATCTTGGCCAAGCTTCAGGCCTTGTAATTGTCAAAATTGTTTAGCAGCCTTTAAATAGCACATAAGCAGGCAACACATGTACCTGGTGTCTCGCAGATATAAGGCAAATCCAAGCACATCATTTCTGGGATTCTGTTGTGAACGCACTGCGTTCATGGCGTTTTACAACAACCTAACGTCAGCCAGTCTTGCCAGCATCATTGCCATCGCCATCACAAGATAGCAACAGAACAAGTCTCCACATAGCATGATGATGGTGTGCAGCTTTGTTTTTGATTATGAAAGCTAATTAAATATATTGACAGGACGGTTATGAGGGTGTAATGTGAACATTTAAGCACTACCTCTCGTGCTTGAATGTTCACCTGAATGAAGAATACTTTGTAGACAGTGATTAAGTGCTGTCAGAGAGTGATGACAGTGGACATTAAGTGTAATTAAATTTCCATTCTGTGAGTGTAATCTTTTTTTGATTGCCTGGATCACAGGCATGCAAAATTTTTGTTGTTAAAAAATCGGGTGCGTATCAGGTTTCTAATTTGTTTGGTATCTGTAACGCAGTTGTGGGAATGTCGCACAAGTTGTGCCAATCTGCACCGACTGGAATTTGTTGCTCAATGTGGTCCCGAGGGGGTCCTTTTTACGTAAATTGTGCCACTGCTGTGCTATGACGTTGTTTTGGTGGTGTGAAAATGGGGAAGCTGCTATGCAATAGAATACAAAGTGTGGTGCTGCTGCATTCATTGGCCACATTCTTTCGCAACGTTAAGCCAGTGGGACTGCCGTTGTGACGGCTGACAGAATCGAATTTATTTCTGTTTTTTATGTGCCACCCATGAGTTGGGCTAAAAGAGTTGCGCGGCCATGCTGGCTTTGCGACTGCATGCTCAATGCAGTAGCTTTACGCATTGAGGGCTGATGCATGATGGCCCTCTGTTGGCAAAAAGCTAATCATTGCCCACTGCACTTTCGTGTTGCTTGCAACTTTATTCGTTACACTGTATGATTTTCGTTCAAGAGAATTTGAGGTCGTTGAATTTAGCATTGCGCATTATAACCACACACAAGGTGATCGTGTGCTAGGCTGCGGTTCATTCTCTTTGTTAACTATTTATTTGGTAGAGCTTCTAGTAAAAAAACTACGGCAGAACTCATTTTACAATGACTGTTGACAGTAATTTGATTAGCATTTGAGCAACGTAGCGACACACTGTATTTCTGATGTCATTCTGGGCATTCCAGCAATTAATGTTCTATACTATGTCACCATGGACGGGACAAAATGAATGCGTTGGTTAGGAACACATTGGTGTGGGAGAGCACAAGACTCTGCTTGATGAACTGAAACATAATGTGTACAACCGTGGAGGAATTGATCTTCTCACAAGGACGAGTGGTGAAGTTTGCCAAATATAATGGCAACTTCATCAATTACATAACGCAGTAGATAGCCTCATTAGATATGGAGTCAAGCCTATGCTGTGATGAGCTGCTTATCAATATGCATGTTTATCCTCACATGGTCGTGCCTCATAATCAGAAAGTGGTTTTGGCCTTGTAAAACCCCATAATTTTAATCCTCACATGGTAGAAGTAGAGGCTCCGGTAAAGCAATCGGTGGCGCATCTCTGCAAGGCTGAATGTGCCCGTAGCTTGTATCCTCCTCCTCTTCCTGAAGTGACGTTTATTTGACATGTGTAAGGGTCCTTCTGAGACTTCCGTTTCTTCGGCTATATGCAAAATATTCCGGTATCGTCCCACTTTGCTATGGCACTCAACTGCCAAGGTCGCCCATGAGCATGGCGGCATGACGACGACTGCACGATGGAGACGCATTCATGACAATGAAACAACGAAGAAGGAATGACATCGATGGAATGGCAAAGATGGTATGATGATGACGACGACATGATGCGAATGAGGTACCAATTTTTAAATGATTACGATTGTATAATGACATGACAATGACGACATGATGAAAATGGGATGACGATGAGTGTGTAATGACAAGTGTGTGATGACAATGACAAGATGGCAACTGGATGACAACGATGGCACGACCACAATGGCATGATGACTGCTGTATGACATTGGATGCCATTGTATGACATTGGATTCGTGACTGTCTGACGATAGGCATTACAACGGCAGAAGTCGTGGGGCGCCTTTTTCATTTTGGGGTGCTGTTCTCGTCGTGACGATTGCATTCATGAGACTGACGTAATGTGCAGCTTTTGTCACTGTCGGGCCTGAATCGTCCATGCTGTCGCTTTCCGTGTCGTCTTCATCACTGTTGCTAGTCGACACTTTGGAAACGACAGAGTTGCAACAACGATGGCGAAAAGTCAAACCTCGTAGCCGACATTTCTTTGTGTTCGCAGCAGCGCTGCCGAGCAACTTCTTTGCATTCCAAATGCCACACACCGTAGTCAAAAGCAGATCCCTGTCGCATGCCATCGCCGACTTCTTCGCGTAACGTTTGATAGCATGAACAATGTCTAATTTTTCTTCTATGCTGAGCACCCGGCGTCTTTTTTTTATCCTAGCTTCAGCATGATGCGAGTCCCTGTTTGCACGATGCCACAATGCTCTCTGGCACGGCGCTGAAATGTTGTTGACGTTGATGTGGCTTCACGCGCAAACGCATAGGGTGCTTGGAGGCCATTGTTCTTATCTCTGAGGCTTGTTGTTCTGCTGGGCTGCCCGATGGAGGCAACACACTGCCGTGTTTGCACGACGAAAAGTGGAAACACTACATGTTAACCGATACGTGCGCAATAAGCTGGTACGGTTTATGCAGATACAAAACACATTATGTTCAATGACCGCTCAGTCGGGGATTTAACTTTACTGCTTTTAAAACGAAACTACTGTTTAAGTGGGTACGGTTTAACGAGGTTTAATTGTATGACGAAAATCAGATGGCGAAGCAGGAGTGATGACAATGGAACGACCATGATGACATCCCGATGGCGGTATGACAATGAATGCCTGACAATTGTAAGAGAATAATGATAAAAAATGATAAAATTGTATAAAAAGATATGACAAGGTGACGACATGTGATCATAGTTCGGGCCAGGCATACATCGTTCACTTGCACCCGTTCGCCCTGGCAAACTCGACCTCAGCTTCAATAAGCGCGATGGACGGAGTGCTTATGCACATCTCTTTTTCTTTAGCTATCGCAAGCGTCTCCCATATTTCTCGCTCCGTTTTTGTTTTTGATGTACCAATGACTGTGATGCTTTCTAGTAGCAGAGAGCATTTGCATTGTTTGCAGTGTGCAGCCAAGTTGCTAGATGCTGTCAGAAGCTGGCACGTGTATTTGTGCTCCTGTAACCTATCATTTAGACAACGTCCAGTTCGCCCAATGTATACTTTCCCGCAATCTAGTGGGATCTGGTAAACCACTGAAGTAGCACATTCCACGTACTTTTTCATGTGCTTAGTCTGACAGACCGTAGCACTAGGTAGGCCCTCTTTGGATCCTGCGTTCACCCTCTTGCACATGCCTTTTAGTATTTTCGGAGCGTCCTGTCCTTTACTCAAAATCGTCAGTGTAAAACTAAGCGCAATATAACCATGAACAGTAAAACCTCCTTAATTTGGATTTCACGGCACCGAAAAAATGTCAGAATTAACTGAATGTTGAATCAACACGTTTTTATTTACTGCATGAATCAGCATATCCTGTTTCTATGTCATCTTGTGACTGATTAGTGCTTGCAGCAGCGAAGGCCTCGCGACTTCCTTCACAGGGTGGCCACGGCACGCGTCTTCATCTGAGATGCTTTTCACTACCACTCGCACATGCTGATTATTTTTTTCGCCAGTGTCGCCAGGTCGCAGCCCATCGCAATGTAGGCAGTGCTCTTCATCCTCGACAGCTTCGCACTGAGTAAAAATGAAACTACTGTTTGCCGCAACCGTTGTGAACGAAACCACGCTTGCTGTCGACGCGATCATGGATGGCGACTATACGGTGTTGAAGGCATGCGGCCTACGTGCGCACTGAGTCAAAGTGAAATTATTGTTTGCCACAACCGCCACGGACAAAACCGCAGCCGCTATCAATGTGATCTTGTATGACAACTACGCCAATGCTGTTAAACGCAGCGGTAAATGCAAGAAGAAGGCTTTGAAGGAACGAATAAGCACGAGACGTTTTGGCGTTGCTGTCATTCACGTACGATTTCCACTGATCACTATGGCGATGCGAAATCTGCCGCATCGTTCTGGTTTACGATAACGTCGTTTTTTGCTCTTTTGCTTCGCACATTTGCGGCGCTCCGCGCTCGCCGAGCTCCGAGATATGCCCACATTAACCGGTGTGCGGCCAAATACGTCCGAATTAACGAGAATTTAATTGCAGTAAATAATGCATACACCTGCCGGGACCAGAGGACGAGCTTGAATTATCCCAATTTCCGAATTAACGAGGGTTAAATTTTCTCATTGGTCTTACTGTATAATACAAAATTGGAATGTGCAGCAAATCAAACCTACGAAGTGGTCCTTCCTCAACGGTACATTAAAAACAAAAGTAATTTCAGCTGCACCAGTAAATTACCTATCTAAATAACAAGAGAGCACCTCTTACTGTGAAAGGAGGCTTGGTAAGCCAGAAAAGATGCAAAAAACAAAAGACAGGTGGCGACTCTGCATTGGAGTTCCCACCCCAGCATGTTGTGATGTCAGGCCTTGATAACTATTCATTGGTGAAGTTGCACTACACTTCATCCCTAGAAAGTGGAAGCCTGTACTTGGCAAATTTCAGGAACTTTTACTGTATGCCTAAATATGAAAAAGTACTTTGAAATCTGTGACATCAAGCCGGTGCTGGTGTTTAAGCAAAAAATTTAATAATGGTAATTGTGACCTTCATTTGCTCTTCTAATAATTTTTTTATTACTGTGACATTGAAAAATATTGTGTTTTTAAAGAGTATTTAATTGGCCAAAAATTTTTTTTTCTCCTTATAATACCCCTTTAATATTATTTGTGTGGTTTCGTGTAGCTGGTAGCATGCGATTGTTCTCGCCGCTGCCATCATGGCGTTCTGCAGTGAATCACTCATTTTCCCCTTGGTTCTTATGAGGAAATGATTATGTAAATAAAGAGAATGCTAAATTATATGTAGTTTTTCTGTGTGTGCTTTTGTGAAAACCTTACACCTACTCAAAGCACAGCAGTAGGTACTCCATAAGTAGGTTTGGCCAGCTCCAATGTCTGCTTCGAAACGCTGATGGGTATTGCCACTACTGAAAATGTTAGTTTTCTACTTTGAACCAGAAAAAGTGGGTGCACATTTGACTCGGGGGCATGTTAGAATTGGGCAAATACTGTCAAATGAATCAGTGATGTGTTTCATAGTTTTTTCCTGCTTCTTGTTTAATTTGAACCTCTGTAGAATTGGGAAAACTATGTCAGTGCTATCACTGTCGAATTAATGGAAGTCGAGTGTGTTACTTTCTCAGTTTGTTTTGAATTGATAACTTTTTTGTCTCTTTCATGGGGTTTCATGGTCGTTCGTCTTGTAACCACTTACCTATGCAAACCTGTCATTGGACGAGAGACGTGGGGAGAGTGGAAGAATCTAAAAAGGGTGTTGTGGAGCGTAAAGGAGCGAGGAGAGGGAATTGTAGTGGTGGATGCGAGAAAGGCAGCCCCTAGTGTCAGCTGGTTTTGCCTCACTTGGAATCGATGCGGAGCAAGGAGATAAGCCAAAAAGACGAGGGCTGAACATGCTAGATCCAGTCGGCATCAGCTGGTGTTCGTAACTCAGCGTTGAGTGATGATGTCAACGAAGCTGGAGTTGACAAGCCGACAGAGAAGAAGCACAGAGAACTGGACATGCCAGCTGTTTTTCTTTCTTCCATTGCAGCAACGAAATTTTTTCAGCTGTTGGTAACCATGCTAGGATTGTTTGGTGCTTGCTTCGATGTCATTGGTGCGAAATCCTTGCATGACTTCTCCATATAGACCCTTTTCACGGCAATCCTGCGGGCGCCGCAATCTCTCAAGCCATTGCCAAAAGTTCAACATCCAGTCACCATCTACGATATACGCTGAAACAGAGCTTTGCTGAGCCGCACTGGGGCATCATGCCCATCCATTGAGAACTCAGAGGCAACTGAGGCAAGCAACGGACGAGTCAACACGGAGCTCATTACGCCTTATCCAAATGACGCGAGCAGCGTTTATGGTGCTTGTATTAGAAGCGAGGCTAAAGATATTTTCCAAGCTGTCCAAACTTTTGGTTTGTGAATTGATTTAAATCAAGGTCAGTGTATTTTACTCTTCATTTTTTATTTGGCTACCACTTTGAAGCAGCGGCTTGTCATGTTTCTGACTCTGTAAAGTTTCTCGGTGCAGGCACTATCTGATTGTGTATTTGTGATTGTGTAATTGTGTACATTTGTTCTTGCTGTGCATGAGGCTTGAAAAGTAGATGTTTTGTACTTTTGAATAGGTTGTAACAAAGATATATTATCAGTAGTTACTCACTTACTCTGTGGACTATTATGAGACCTTCAGCTTCGAACATTCGTGCATTGTCGATGTAGTCGCCGTCACCCATACTTCGGCACATTATATCAAGTGTGTGCCCACTCACTTATTCTCAATATGTTAGCATTAGAATGGGCATAAGCTTACATGTGAGTTGTGATGGATATGCGTAGATACCCTGCTTTCTTTCTTTGAAAGTTAGTGAGGCAACGCTGGCGGATGAGTGAATTTTTTAATCCTTGACGAAAGCCGTGCATCGCAAAAGGCTGGCAAGACAGTCAGTCCTTATGTAGCCGCGGTACATGGACTTGGTCATGCAGATTCATTCCATTCCTTGATATGCCACTCATTATTTTTGCAGCCAACTGCTGCGCACGTCCTCCGTCTATCATACCACATTTTGCAGCATGAATGGATCACAGTGCGCCAGTGAACACTCACTTGCATTTTCAACAGCTGATGGCACAGTATACCAAGGCAGAAGCGGTAATTGTTTCGTATTCCTGCAGCTTTCACTGAGGCAATGGGCAGCGTGCCTCCAAAAGCTCCATCTCATTTCTTTAGAGCAAACTGCTGCGTGAAAAGGTTCTATATGTTGTGTTGGTGTCATGCCAGCTAGTGTCACCCGCAGTCTTCCTGAGCATAAAAAAAACAGACTGGAGACATTGCTGTACTGGAGCGAAATGTTGCCGCTGCGCTACCAAAACACAAAGGAGGTCCTCTTGCAGGCTTGTGCTATGGGACCTCCTTCTGTATAATCACATATCCATGTTATTTGTACACATTGTATGAATAAATGATTGATTGGTTGATTCGAGCAACAAGCATTAAGGGAGTAGCAACTGCAACAAACGGAAGCCCACAGAGGTCACAATGCCATCGTGCCCATATTAGAAAAGGATGAGAGGCTATGATGGGGACATTCAGTTTTTTATCAACGTGCTTCGCAATAGCAATTTGCGTCAGTGGTAGACAGATCAAACAATTGTGTTGCGCGTAGTATGTGTGGCTGCTTGTGGTCACCCATACTTATTTATTTTTTTTCTAGTCATCAAACTCCATTTTTGCATTCATATTTGTAATCGCATTATAATGGATGTTCATGCAAGTGTTGTAGCACAGCTTTTATGTTGTGGCATGCCCCGTTTTACTGTTTTCTCTGTGTTTAACTTTTGTGTGCTGCATTGTCATTGTTAAGATGTGATAGGCAACTCTAGCTCACAAATGTGGTTGTTATTATTGACAATATGTCTGTAATAAATTTAGTACTAATTTGTTTACTTTTATTCATTTTTTCCCCACTATCCATGCAGACATGGTGTACATCCTGTGCTTCTCACTCATCATGCTCTCAGTTGACCTAAGCAGTCCCCACATCAAGAACAAGATGTCCAAGCGCGAGTTTATTCGAAATGTTCGTCAGGCTGTGCACCGAGCAGATGATGAGCTTTATGGACACCTGTACGACGATGTATACCTGCGAGGACATGTTGCCCCAAACTCCGAGGACTGAAGGCCGTCCAGGGACAAAAATTTAGTTGTGTTATCTCCTGTCTTTCCCCCACCCTTCTCATGTGTCTTGAAATTCACCTTTGGTCTCATCCGCCTTATTGTCTTTGTTGCACAGCCATGCCTTGGCTGTGTTTGTGGTTGTGACACATACCAGTAGCATCATTTCATATTGTTTTCAGTAGTTGTGTGATGGCCTCGTCTTTAAGTGCAGGAGTTAAGTGCATGTCAGTGTTTTGGTCTCATCAGGTAGTGTTTGTCTCTAGGCCCACTGGCCAAGATCAAAGTGTTGTGTCAACTCCAGTTTACCTGACACCACCACATAACTAACGCTTTTCTGCTCAGTACTCACACAAAATGCTCTGCAACTGGAAGTAATGCCAACCACATGCTTGCATCGAGCATTTTTATGTGAACATTCATTTAATGTACTAACATTTTCTGGAACCATAGTTGTTAGTAGTCACAACTTGCATTGCTCACCACAAGTGCTTGCTCAGGTACTACTAGCAAAGCACCTGCCAAAAAAAAAAAAATGAAATGGGGAGGGGCATGTTGGCTTTTAAGTAATAACTTAGTTGTTTAGTGTGGCTAGCACAGGGCAGTGTGGGCCAGTTGCGGACAAAGGCAATATCTGCAAGATACCACCCTATATTTACAAATGAAGACATGCTTTCAAAGAAAAAAAAAGCCCTGGACTACTTTAACGCTAACACATATGCGGTATCTTCAGACACGCAACATAGAGCAATTTTGTGGCCAACCCTGGGCTGCCCTCTTCACTTACAAACCTTGCTTATTTGCCACATGGCAGTTGCGGTAGAGTGCGCTTTTGCAGATTGTGCATGAAAGAGCTAGTCATACTGCTGTAGTGAACTGAACTTGCTAGTCTAGAGCAGGTGCATCTATTATTTATTGGACATTGTTCTCTCACATGAATAAAGCTTGTTCATTGAACACGTTGGTTGTGCTTTTAATCACCCTTTCACAAACTTGAAAATGAAGGCATTTATAAAACGTGCTCTTGTGACCAACCCATCAAAACATGGACAACACACCTAGCTTAAAAACTATATATACTATAGTTATGCTAGGCTATATTGACACACAGGCACCTTTGCTGCTGCCCTATGAAAATTCCTATCCTGTTCTTATCGACATCCTATGGAGAATACAAATGTGCATGCTTTGTTGGTTACATGGGTATGTGAAGACTTTTATTAAGAACGCATTTAAGTATCCCATTGTCTAGCGACCCCATCAGCAATGTGCTCTTGTGTGGTCCAGCATGTCGCTTATGCATGAGGTATAAAGAGAACCAGCTCTTTATATTCTCATAACTGAGAAGTGCTAGCATATATTGTTCAGAAAGTTCACTGCACAATTGACTCTGGTGAGATTGCACGATATGCTTGAACTATAATACACGAATGACCTTGCTATTGTCCATTAATTTGTCCATTAATCTTGGGAGGTCCTTGTGCGAACCATAGGACAGCGTCTGTTGGCGGTCATGGGTGCCGTGCTGTTGCAGGCAAAGGCACGTGTGAACTCTTCGAACTGCATCAAGGGGATGTTGACACGGTCCTCTGGTGGCAGTTCGCCACTTTCTAGCCACCGGCGCCTGCGGTGAACTGTGTCGCTAGCCTCACAGTTGTCGTGCCCATATGCCACGAAGAAGAGTTGTTCGGGCGTGAGATGCGGCAAACCCACCAGCCGGAAGTTGGAATGGCCAAAGCGCCGAGCACTTAGCTCTTCCTGCAGAAAGTAATCGAAAGATGTGATGCACTGTCAGTGCACGCTCACCAGCTGCTATAAGCAGCCAACCCCTGTTTCTAGGCATACCGTTCTGTTTACTTTCGTTCTGTTGAACCGTGCACATAGCTTGCCACAGATTGCATGTGTAGTTACTGCTGTGTTAATGCATTGTACCTGATATTGCAACTCCTTGCCATTCAGTACCATTCAATTTAGCGCTCAATGCTTCAGTACTGAGTGCTAAACAGTTGCAAACTACTTGCTCAATAATCAATTCTGGAAAACGATTTTTTAAAGAAGCACAGTAGACAGATGACATCTGTGGCACAGCTAGCGTGATGCACCAGTTTGCTCGAGTCGAAAACACCATGTCTAATCAAACAAAGGTGTACTTCAGACATACAGTCGTCTGATTCACAGAGCACGTGCTCCGTCACCCAAGTACTCAGTCTTGCTAGCTCCGTGCAGTGCAATGAAAGCTACGTGTCGCATCAAGCAATCACGAACGATAGTCGGGAGGTTCTTGAATTGTTCACTGCTAATAATCTGTGTGCAAAATTTGTAGTCTGGTCAGGCAGAAGCATATTATGGCAGTCCATTATGATTGCCCACATATGAAGCTTATGTGACGGAAGAGCAGTGCATGCCAGTTCAGTGCCACGTGCTTGCATGCTCTTGCAAAATGAGCCCTTCATATCTCCTTCACGAAGCCTGGAGTGCGGCGCCCGCAATTACAGGGACGCTCCAGAGTGTCGTGAACTCGGGTCGGTGCGAAGCCTGCACTCATCTAGCGATTCCTGTTTTAATGTTCATTTTGCACATTTGCTCTTCTGTGCACTGGAATTCTGGAGCTCGTGTGTGAGCTTATCAGCCATTTACCGTGCAGTCCCTGACGTACACGCTGCCCCAAATCAGCTGCAGAAGAAACAGCCTCAGCTGTCCTGTAATTTTCAGTAATTTTTTAGTAATTTAGGATGGCCTTAGCAGAAACACAAGTGCTGTTAGTGATTAGCCAACGCCAGGGTTATAGTCTCATTATCACTTCTATCGCTTCGTTATTGCCCGAATTCCAAGCAAAGAGGAAGCGTTCTTTGACAAAAATAAAAAAGGAAGGAACATTGAAGAGAGTGCATTTGAGCCGTATTTGTAAATTACCCTTCTCGATTACCAAAGAAAGCCACACTTCCCGTGAGAAGAGGCCTGGTAAGCCAGAGAAAGCGCAAAAGCGAAAGGGGTGGGAACACCGCCTTTAAATTCCCGCACCAGCTCGCCATGACGTCACGAATTTTCACATCACAGCTTCTTCTCCAAGCATGGCTCCAAGGAGAAAAACTGCTGGAGTGGAGGGAGCGCCCGCCAAGTGAAGCGCCGCGTCGCCATCTTACCGGGGGCAAAAGCACGCCAGCCGCTGCAGCTTTCGTGTTTCGGGTCGTTGTATTGGTTGTATCTTGCCGTGCGCGATGCTGTGCATATCCCAAAATATGCTAGCGCGCTCGGGTGTTTTTATGCGAAGCATATTACGAGGGCTCAACCCAGCTCCTCAGGCGCGGCGGTGACCATGAAATCACGTGACACCGTGACGTCACGACAGAGGAGAAGTGGCTTTGGCTCAACTCTTGCAAGACGGGCTGGGTGGGAATCGAACCAGGGTCTCCGGAGTGTGGGACGGAGACGCTACCACTGAGCCACGAGTACAACGCTTCAAAGCGGTACAAAAGCGCCTCTAGTGAATGCGGTGTTGCCTTAGAAACGCGCTGTTTCTAAGGCGTGCGTCTCTTGCTCAGGCGCACATTTCGTTGCCGCGCCGAACGCTGCTTTGCTCGACGCTCACCGCGTCCAATGCGGGGCGCGTAGTCGCTGCCCTGTAGCCCATTGTCTTACACCCCTTGGCGGGTCGACGGGAACGCTGTCGCGTTCCACTCTTGAAGGCGAAGAAGTAATGCATGAGTTGTTTCTTCGTCTAGGCGAACCAAATATAGCCAAGCAACAGCAGTTCACCAGGCTAAACAGTGGTTCAACAACTAAAATAAAGGCTAGTATGCTTCGCATCCTGGGCTTAACCTTACCTAAGCCACAGCCATTTTTTTGGAAGGTTGACGTACACGCAGTTGACATGTTAGCGTTATCCTTCTCATTTAAGTAAGGCTGCAGATTACCATTGCCTTGCTCTAAAATAAAGAAAAGTTTTATATTTAAGGCTTAAAGGAAACGGTCGGCACTAAAGTTGCATGACCCTCCATGCAATGAGGATGCTAAAACACCGGCAACACCTGATGATCATGAAGATAATAATTAATTCTTATGTTTGTATAATATATCTATAGTTATTCTACATTAGCAGTTTTTAATTGCTTTTTGTTTCGGCAGCTTTCATGATTGATCAATTTCTACGCTGCATTAAAGAAGAGGAATAAACGCTGATTATTGCGCCTTAACTTTTTCTACTTCGCTGAAGCTGCATATTCATGCCGATAAAATGGAAAAAAAAAAATGCCGCAATAATCGGATATCTGCAATCAGGACGTCTCCAATGTGGCTCGCCTCATAGCCCACAGCGTTGCATTAGAACTTCAAAATTCGTTAAGCAGTTAAAAATCGCTGCATAAATCGGCGAAGAGCACTGCGATGCTTTTGGCAGGCCGCTTCTTGCCCTCCGCAAGATGGCCGCCGCCGGCTTCACACGAGCCCCCACTCCATCAGTTTTTCTTTAACCTCCTTGGTCTACTCAAGTCTACTTAATCTTATATCGGTAAAGGCTGATTACCCTGTATTATTAAAAAGCCCAAATACTAAACTTTGCAAGTTTCCAAAACTTTACTGCACCACAACGGCCAAAACAGGAAATAGATTGAAATCTGCGGCGTCACAGTGACGCACTGGCAGAGGGATTTCAGCGCCAGATTCAAAAAATGAAACTTAGTATTTTATCCTTTAATAACTAGCATATTACTGTGATAATATTTGCAAAAATAGTTTGGAAAGGATCCTTTACCAGTCTAAACCGATTCGGTGTTTCTTTTTGGTGTCCATTTAAGTCTACGAATGCAGGCTCTTGTAAATGATGCTACAAACTATACCGCCTTTCAGCATCGTACCTTGAAGACTGCATATGCTTGCACGAGGGCATCAGTCTGGTCCAAGAGGGCGGCACCCAGTGGCGTACGGTCGGCCGTCTTTTGGAGGAACGCGCTCTTGAGGCTCCTTCTGGCATTCTCGTACTGTTCCACCAGACACCGCGTTGTGATGTTCAGTTGGCCCTGATAGCGCTTACTATAGATGTCAGAGCCAGCACGCTGCTCGGAAGCGTGCGCATAGCCTAGGCGGAGCGCCAGCGCTAGTGCCTTAAAGACTCGCACGGCGTAACGAGCTGCATGTATGGCAAAGGCGATGCTGCTGGCAGGCACGGACCAGTTGACGGTTACCAGCGGCATGTAGATTGCGCTGTTCCGTGCGTCGTATCTGGCCTCGGTGCCGAACAAGGACATCGCTGTTTGGTTCGCTGATGTGCCTAGGAGCGCCTGCTGAATTTCATTCTCTCGCAGCATTTTGGCGAAGGAGCAAAGACGTTTGAGCGAGTTACTCGGATCTAGGTTGAGGGTGACGCTGAGCTGCCGCTCCAGCTCTTGAGCGTACTGGTCGAAGCTGGAGTCGTTTACAATCCACAGTGGAACAGCAGCTTCGACCTTCAGGCTATCCAATCTGCGCCTGGTGAACCCGGCATCGTTATCTTGATCTGACGTGGGCGCAGCCTGCGGCGCACGAATCCGAGTCGCTCCGAACCCCAGCCCTTGTAAAAATATTCTCTTCAGTTGCGACGGCCACTCGCTTACCCAGGTGCTTAAATTTGCCGTCTGCAGCGCGAAAGCGCGCGCGTAGATAGCCGGGAAAACGCGCTCGACCTCGCGCGTGCAGAAGTCTTGGGCAGAGGCGTTCTCGGGAAGCAGGAAATTGGCTTCCAAGGCGCGCAGATGTCGGACGCTCGGCTGCGGCAGAAACGCGGCGAAGTGGACCATGACTCTGAATCCCACGTAGTTGAAAACGGCCTGAGGATCGAGCAGGGTACTTCTTGACCCTTGCAGTTTTTCAAAGAATCGCGGCGACTTGATCAAGATATCGGCGTTTTCGGCGACTTTAACGGAGTCGGGGAAAACCGTACGCAGGAAAGCGCGCACGCCAGGCGAGAGGACGCGGACCTTGGTCATCCGGTGCTCTTTCGCACCGACGTAGCTGGCAGGGTAGGTGGCAACCATATCAGCGAGCAGTTCCATCGTCGTCTTGATGCTCGACACGTGTTGCGCGCCGTTGGAGGCTGGACTGATGAACGTCACTGTCTGTCCGATGGCGGTTTCCAGCATCTCCGTATACCCGGGCTCTTTGAAGTCGGCACGTTGGTAAAGCAGGACCGGCTCACCTATGGTTGGCACGGAAGCAGAATTTTCTTCTGGGTGAATGCCAACAGACACGCGTGCGAGAGCTTCCAGTTTCAAGTCTCGTGCCAGGCGCCCAGCGATAACCCACACGGCTTCCATGGTCAAAGGATTGTTCTCTGCTGGCCACGAGGAACCGAAATACTCGAAAAACAACTCGCTCAGTTCTGTTCGACTCCATTGTCCGTCATTCTCGTGGTCGAGGCACGCTTCTAAAAGGTTTCGGGCCGCCTTCATGCCTGGGTGTTCCCTGTTCAAGATATGACCGGCAGCGAGCTTGGCGGCTTCGTTGATTATAAAGGCGTCAGTAGAGAGTGCAGAGCCAACCATTGGGTTCCATTTTCGAGTCAGCTTGCCGCAAGTGTAGCTGTAGAAATTAAAGCATGGGTCCTCTCCAAGCATCTTGGCCAATTGCAGGGCTGATTCCTTGCAGTAAGGCGTGTCGCAGAAGTATAGAAGCCATGGCCTTGCGGAGACGACTGATCTCATCACCGTTCTGGCTGTTTCTTTGGTCTTCAAGTGGTTCACAGCAAACGTTTCGGTCATAATACGGCCGCGAGGAATTTCGTGTTCCGTAGCTAGCGCGGTAAACAGTTCGAGGAAGGGTTTTCTGTTTATGATGGCCTTGGTCGTAAACATGAGGTACAGAATCCACATACCGGCGACTAACGCTAGTGCAAATACCAGTCTGCTCTCCGGGTAGAGGACCGCGGGCCCGTCCAGGTCCCAGAAGTCGAAGTTCTGTAAGTCGGGCCCTCTCAGAGGCGCGTGAGGCCTCGATTGCAGCTCGTAGTCAACGTTTTGCAATTCAATCACCTCATGATTGCCCTGATATTGTGGTTGCTCGACTCCTTCCAAGTCTTCTAGTTCAGGAGTATCAACAGCTATGCCGTTTTCCTGCTCTGAAATGTCCTGTTGTGGTGTTTCCTCTTGCGGTGACTCCCCTTCCGGTAGTTCCTCTTCTGGTAGCTCCCTTTCCAGTGATTCTTCATACGGTAGTTCGCCTTCCGGTTGTTCCCATTCCTGTTGCTGATCTAATGAATAATTCCCCTCTGGCTGCAGATCCTCCTCCGCGGTGATGTCATCGCGCAGCTCGCGCGTTTGCTCGGTTTCGTACATACGTGCGTTACGCGGGTCTAATTCAGCGGCTTCACTGGTTATTGTGTATTCGCTTCCTTCTGGCCTTGACCGATCCATAGCATGATCACTGTCACTGTGTTCTGTGAACTTTTCCAGTGGCGACAACACTGTCCAGTCATCAACTGCTTCAAAAGCGAGCTTTTTCGGCAGCACAAGCTCGGCAGATCGCTGGCCTACTTCTCTCGCGTCGTCCCGTTGGCTGCCTGCCACATCTACGCCAGAAGAGGAGGAGCCAATAATGTTTTGCCTATCCGCAAACGCAAGCTGCTGATAGTCGTAGATACCATCGTCGTCCATAGGCCTTATCTCCATTTCTTCGCCCTCAGGAAAGTAAGCAGAGCTGGCGGCGACTTGCTTGTACCTGTCATTCACGAAGCCAGCGTCATCTTGGGCGGCGGCTGTCGATTTAAGTTTTTCATTTGTGCTTCTTAAGATTTTCAGGGGAGGCTCAGCACGGCTGTCAGCAACATTGACAGTGACGGGTATTTCTGTCTGTTGATCTGCGTCGAAGTTGTTTGCCACTTTGTGAGTGTTCGTTGCCAGTACCCGGGGAGTATCAGCTTTCGCTGTATGTTTTCCGGTTGTGTCCTCTGCGCGCCCCTTTTCGCCAGCTGTGCTGTACGAGCTTGTAAGACCGCCAAGGTTACTGAGAAAGCCTGGAGGCGCGTTGCTTTCCTTTTCAGTCTCCACAGGTGCATTGCTGCCCCCATCATGTGGCTGACTAGCCGCCTTCTCTTTGCCCTCGCGTTTGCTTCCGCTTTCTGTTTGCTTATCGAGAGCCTTGCCGGATTCATCTTCGCCTTTCTTCACGGACGCATTACGCCTCTTGATGCCTTCGTCAATAGTTTTCACGTTCTTCGAACCATTGTCATCTTCACCTTTTCCCACGGACGCCTTGCGGCCCTTGACATGTTCGTCAGAAACCCTCATGTCCTTCACTGCCTTGTGTTTTCCTTCGTCGGCTTTCTTAGCGGCCCCGTTTTCCGGTTTTCCGGTGGTGTCGCGTTCACTTAGCTTCTCGTCGCGTTCACCCGCTCCTTTTTGGACGCGTGTCGGTAGAACCTTTTCGTGTTTCGATTTCCCGATGTGGCTAATTGAAGATCCTTTTGTCGACTTCAACGAGGATTTACGCTTGTTCGTAGCGCCGGCTTCGCGCCTCAAGCTCTCGTTAGAAGGTCCCAAAGGTCTTTCAGCACGAGTTTCACCCTTCACACTTTCTTTAGAATGCGTAGAATGCTTTCTAGCTCCGGAGTCACGCCTCAGACTATCGTTGCCGGCTTCGTGCTTCATACTCTCGTTAGAAGGTCTCGAAGGCTTTTCAGCACCAGTTCCACCCTTCAGGCTTTCTTTAGAATGCGTAGAATGCTTTCTAGCTCCGGAGTCACGCCTCAGACTATCCTTGCCGGCTTCGTGCTTCATACTCTCATTAGAAGGTCTCGAAGGCTTTTCAGCACCAGTTCCACCCTTCAGGCTTTCTTTAGAATGCGTAGAATGCTTTCTAGCTCCGGAGTCACGCCTCAGACTATCCTTGCCGGCTTCGTGCTTCATACTCTCATTAGAAGGTCTCGAAGGCTTTTCAGCACCAGTTCCACCCTTCAGGCTTTCTTTAGAATGCGTAGAATGCTTTCTAGCTCCGGAGTCACGCCTCAGACTATCCTTGCCGGCTTCGTGCTTCATACTCTCATTAGAAGGTCTCGAAGGCTTTTCAGCACCAGTTCCACCCTTCAGGCTTTCTTTAGAATGCTTTCTAGCTCCAGATTTGCTACTAGTACTTTCTTTGCCGGCTTCATGCCTCAAGCTCTCGTTAGAAGGCCTGGAAGGCTTTTCAGCACCGGATTTGTGCTTCAGGCTTTCTTTAGAACTCTTGGAATGCTTTTTCGCGCCGGATTCGCGCTTCGGGCTTTCGTTGGAATGTCTGGAGGATTTTCTAGCACTTCCTGCGGCGTCCGATTCCTTGGACCTTTTCTTCGCGCCTTCCACACTGGCTTTCGCCGCTTTTGGGTTTGTCGTGTCTCCTCCAGCAATAGCCACCGTGGTCGACGTGAATACATATGTATCCGAAGGCAGCACCTTCAGGTGGGCATGGACGTCTCCTCCGTGGGAGTCGGGTCTGGCTTGCTTCCCCAGGGATGTCCTCCCGATGTTCTTTTGGTGTGTAGAGGCCGATTTCGCTGAAGGACGATTCTTGTTCCCAGGTGCCTCTTTGGTCGCGTTGCTGTTGGTAGATGTAACAGCGCGACCCCAATGATGCTCCTTGGATGAGGCAGGGTCGAAAGGTAACGAAGTTTGAGCTTCTTTGCACCTCTCACTCGGTATTACTTCAATGTCGAGGGATTGCTCGGAAAGCTCGTAGACAATTTCCGGAATGCGAGGAGAGCTCGCCTGGGTGCTATCCATGTCCTTCGTGTACTTCGGCGCGCCGACACCTTCGTCCATTATTTTCTGTATATCTCTCGGATCTGTGGGTTGCGATCCGCATTTGTTAAGGAGGCACTCGTCGCATATTTCGCTCACGAGGTTTTTACCTTTGTCAGTGTGGCTTGTGCCAACTTTTTTCGAACTCATGAGGACGGGTGGTGGCTTTATCTTTACAACGATACGACCTCCCTTCTTGTCCCTCGTTTCATCCGCGCCTGCCCGCGCTGCGCTTGATTTCAGGCTGTCTCTGAGCTGAGACAGGAGGGTTTTCTCTTGTGCCGTTGTTGCGGGAGTTTGCTTATTGCCGTCTCTGCCTTCACTTAAAGCGCTCTTATTTTGGTCCTTTGTCACTGATTGTCCAATAGTGCTGTCAGCCGAAGCAGGTACCCTGTTAGATTCGTTTTTTTCAGATCCAGCCTTGCGAACATCAGAAGACACTTTCGCAGCGCTGATAGATAATCTGCGAGCTTGCTTGTTCGGCTCGGCGGGCTCGTCCGATAATTCAGATCCCTCTCTGTAGCCCTCTTCAGTCTTTGTAGTTTGCTCCGCCGTAACGTCACCATAGAGTCGTTTGTATTTCGCCGCGCAAACGCTTGCCCTCCTTGGAGGTTTCTTTGCTGGCCGGGTAGATAACTCAGATACGTCTGGTTCAACAACGGTTATCTTGGTTCCTTTTGCCTTTTTCGTGCGTGAATCATGCGTCGGAGTGTCTTGCGGAGAGGTTAGGCCCGTTGGAAAAATGCTGGCTCTTCTGAATTTTGCTTCGTGAATTTTCTGAACGCTTGCTTGCTGCGCGAGGCCTTTCGCTGAAACACTTGCTCGGCGCGCGGTTTTTGCCTTGAATGATTCGTGCTGGCTGTCATGGAGGCCTTCCGACACCTTTGCAGAAACGCTGGCTCTTCGCGCTGCTTTTGCTTTGAATGATTCGGACTCTTCATGAGGGCCCTCAGGGGACTTATCAGAACCTGTGCCTTTTCGTGCTGCATTTGGTTTAAATGGTTTGAACATCTCTTGTGGGCTCTCTGGAGTCACTGAAGAAGCGCCAGTTCCTCGCGCTGCCATTACCTTGAATGATTCAGACATTTCTTGGGGGCCCTCTGGTGACATTGCAGAAACGCTGGTCCTTCGCGCTGTTTTCGCTTTAAATGATTCGAACCTCTCGTGGGGTCCTTCAGTGGACTTTGCGGACTTGGAGGAAACGCTGGCTCTTCGCGCTGCCTTTGCTTTGAATGAATGTTGCCCTGCTGAGAGGTTGTAGAGATCGGGTGAAAGCCTTCCAGAAGCCACGCTGGCTCTTCGCGCTGCCTTTGCTTTGAATGAATGTTGCCCTGCTGAGAGGTTGTACAGATCGGGTGAAAGCCTTCCAGAAGACACGCTGGCTCTTCGCGCTGCCTTTGCTTTGAATGAATGTTGCCCTGCTGAGAGGTTGTACAGATCGGGTGAAAGCCTTCCAGAAGACACGCTGGCTCTTCGCGCTGCCTTTGCTTTGAATGAATGTTGCCCTGCTGAGAGGTTGTATAGATCGGGTGAAAGCCTTCCAGAAGACACGCTGGCTCTTCGCGCTGCCTTTGCTTTGAATGAATGTTGCCCTGCTGAGAGGTTGTACAGATCGGGTGAAAGCCTTCCAGAAGACACGCTGGCTCTTCGCGCTGCCTTTTCTTTGAATGATTGTTGCCCTACAGAGGTGTTGTGTAGATCGGGTGAAAGCGTCCTATAAGACACGCTAGCTCTTCTGGCAGCTTTGGCTTTAAAAGAACCCTCGTCGCCTTCGGTTGGAAGTGCAAGTCTATTCGATGAAACGCTAGCTCGCCGTGCTGCTTTCGCCTTGAATTGCTTATGCTCGTCCGAAAGATCAGCAGGAAAGTCTCCCGAGAAAGTACTTGCCCTGCGAAGAGCTTTGGTCTGGAAGTCGTATTGCTCGTTGCCCGTGTTTGCCTCGGACGGCGCGATGGTCTTTGACGAAACACTAGCTCTCCTCGAGGATCTGGCTTTGAAGGAATCGTGGTCAGCGGCGATTCGGTCCGGTGATGTGGGTGGTCCTTTTGATGATACACTTGCCCTTCGCGTTGCTCTAGTCTTGAATGAGTCTGCGTCTTCATTGAGTGGATGCGCCGAGTACGCTTTAGACGAAACGCTAGCTCTTCGCGTCGCTTTAGCTTTAAAATCAGTAGAGTCTGGTGAAGCAGCAGGCATTGATGGCTCTCTGTCCGGGGACAAATCATCTGAGTCGTCTTTCATGCGCGCCCCAAGCTTGAGAAGAAGGCCGGCTCCGACGCTCGCCCTCCTTGCAGCCAGTGACTTCGTCTTGCGCGGCTGAGGCAACTGTGCGGTGTCCGAGAGTTCCTGCTGTATAGAAGATACGCTGGCTCTTCTTCCCGAAGCCTTCGCCGACACGCTCGCCCTTCTGGCGACTCGGTTTGGAGGAGGCGTAGTAGTCGGCCCCATTGCTCTCGGTCCTTCTCTGTCTGTTAGGTCCACTTTGAGATCGCTCCGGCCGTCCTTGCGAGCTGACCTTTTCTCTTCAGTCGATATTCCCATCATCTGATCGTTGAGCCGTTCTGGTTGGCGGTCACTATCTGCTCTAGTGTATTCGGGAACGCGGAGCATATGCCCATCTTTGCCGATTGCGTACTCGGTCATTGTATCGTCAAAAGCAACTGCCCCGCTGGGCCGTAGATCGGCCGCCCTGTCTTGGACGTACCTTTGGTCTGGTTCTGGAACAGCAGCCGGCATCCAGTAGCTGCTTCGAGCGCCTTTCAGCTCGAAAGGCGGTAATCTGTCGTTGCTGACTCCTTCGAGGACCCGCGCTTCTGCCAGCATTTCGTTGGAAATTCTCTGCAACCTTAGCGCATCTTCAGAAGCCTGCTGCGCCTTGCTCATAACTATGTCAGACATGCTGGAGAGGCTTAACGCGGTCTGTTGTGATGGCGGACGTCCAACGACCGGAGCGCTCGCCCATCGCAACCGCTGCGATGGATAGGGCGCTGGCCCGTACGGAGTCTGCTGCCCCTGAAGCGCGTCGAATTGCGTGGACTCGTCCCCGCTAGTGGCACCGGGAATCCCACGCAGGGCTCTCCTGAGAGCGGCGTAGCCCGCGAGAGCTTCGTTCGCCTTCTTGGCGTAGAACACCGCCTTGTCCATCAGCTCTTTGGTGTACAAAGCGCGCATCCGGTGCTCGGACTCGTTGCTGCACTCAAGCGAGTCGATAGTGCGGGCGGCCGCGCGGAACTGTTTCGCGAGGCGCACTGCCCGCTTAGCATCGCGAGCGGCGATCGCCAAACGCGTGCTGCCCCTCGACTTGCCCTCTTCGCTGCTCACGTCGCCCAGCAGGGACGCGATGGACGTGTCGCTGGATCCGCTTAGCGTGAGCCCTTCTTCGTCTGGCACGTCCGTGGCCTCGTCCTTTACGTGAGAGTGGAAGCCCGTCAGCCGGTGCTCGGGGTCTACGCAGCAGCGCTCGCAGCACGTGTTGCAGCGGCACAGCTTGGTCATGTAGCATCGTGGTGGGCAGTATTCCGGTATGCACGTGATGACGTCGGCCGCCTGCCAGATGATGCCCCGCTCGTGTTCGTCAAGGAGCTCCCCCGCTCGGCACAAGTTGCCGCCGAGCTTCTCGAAGTATTCGTAGTTGAGTTCCTTGGGCAGCGAAGACGACTCGTCGCCGCTCGTCACTACAGCTGAGCCTTCGTGACGGTTCGTCGGACTCTCGGAGCTTTTGGAAAAAGTGGGCGAATCAGTGATGGCCACCCTTGAGCTTTTGGACTTCTTTCGTCTGGCTGTCGGCTTCTGGTAGGCCTCGTCGTAATCTTGCCCGTCGTCGTAGCGAGCGGAAGATTTGCGGCTGCGGTTTTCGTTCTTGGTCTTGGAGTGCTTTTCGTTTTTCTTCCCGCTGTAGTCCACCATGGAACGGGACTTCGGCATGATCGTCGTGGACGAAGGCGATGCTCTTTCCCCGAATGTGTTGACGACTTCTTTGGCGCGTCGTCCTCGAGGTACTACCTGTCAGTGGGAGTGATGGCGTGTTGGCCGTAGCTTCTAGACCACCGCAGCTGCAGGTCGAGCCGAACGGCGCGAGACATTCACGCTTCACGTGCCACGTGGTGGCTCTTCTTTTGCTTCATCTGTGGCGGATGAACAAAATATGCGCGGAAATGGAATGTCTACAAAATAAACCAAAATATGAAGCGTTTATTCACTACGGAGGAAGAAGAGGAAGAGGAGGAATAAACTTCATTTATCAATATGTTGTGAGGCAACAACAACAAATGAGCCGGCGGTGGAATCGTTCGAAGAGGGCGGCGTCCCTATGGTCCAGGATACCGTGAGACTGAGGCCCTGTTTACCAGACGACGCTGTTGTTCAGGGCTCGGGCTTGTCAGCTGGGCTTGCCACTTCTCGACGGTTGGTCCGGTGATGGGTGGTGTCGATGGGCTGTGCCCACACTCCCACACCACGTGTTAGGAGGAATATAATATATTATTTATTCCTTAAAGGGGATGATGTGTCGTATCCAGAGACGACAATGACGAAGCGGCGGCGACAGCCTACACAATCGCTTAGAGCGCATGCGCTGAGAAACGAGCACGTCACCGATAGCGCTTCGGTACTGTCGTCTACTCGAAGAAGTCAAGGGTATACCTGCGTTGGCCAGGGCCAGCCTTCTCAAATATTTGTGGAGTGACATGTGTAATGGGATTGGCAACCCGGAGCGGGTCGTCAGTATAATATACTTGTGTTTAAAACAAACGCAAGTAGCGCCGATACATTATCCAGAGAAGATATATTTGCCATCAAACACGACTATAAAGGGAGTGACAACTGGTCAGAATGTGCTGTGAAACGTTGATGTAAATGATACGATTATGATTTATAGTGATAGAAGCGAGCACGCTGTTCGCGATTCAAGTAGGAACGGCAATTTTAAATTGGCAAAGAAAATCTCAAAAGCCAGTAAGTAGCGCGACCTGGCGGCGAAGCCTTCGTATACTTCGGATGCAGTATATAAGATTACTGTACGTAAGTCGCCTGTCATTAAGTACTGCATACTGCAAGAGGATCGTGGTTCGAATTTCGGTGCCGCGCAATTTTGCACCGAAAAAAAAAGAAAAACGTGTTGAGAAAATTGCATAAACAGGCCTGGAGTGCGGCCTGGTCCCGGTGATCAGAACCGGTAACGCACTCTCTCACCAGAGCAGGATTGGCCACCCTGGTGCAGTACTTGGCCACAACCTCCTATATGAATACAACAATCAAACGCCGGCCCTCAGTCCCCAGCAGCCGCGAAGCAACTGACCACGGCGGCGGTCAGATCTGTGACGCAGCAGAGGGTGCTAAGAATCCCTGGCTGCTTATTGCCTTGCTTAGTAACTCAGGAGACTAATTGTAATGCATGCTCACTGACCTGGAGAGGCAAAGCAGAAGGGTGGGTCTGAAAATTAATCTGCAGAAAACTAAAGTAATGTTTAATAGTCTCGCAAGAGAACAGCAGTTTACGATAGGTAGCGAGGCACTGGAAGTGGTAAGGGAATACATCTACTTGTGGCAGGTAGTGACCACGGATCCGGATCATGAGACTGAAGCAACCAGAAGAATAAGAATGGGCTGGGGTTCGTTTGGCAGGCATTCTCAGATCATGAACAGCAGGTTGCCATTATCCCTCAAGAGAAAAGTGTATAACGGCTGTGTCTTACCAGTACTCAAGTATGGGGCAGAAACCTGGAGGCTTACGAAAAGGGTTCTGCTTAAATTGAGGACGACGCAACGAGCTATGGAAAGAAGAATTATAGGTGTAACGTTAAGGGACAAGAAAAGAGCAGATTGGGTGAGGGAACAAACGCGAGTTAATGACATCTTAGTTGAAATCAAGAAAAAGAAATGAGCATGGGCAGGACATGTAATGAGGAGGGAAGATAACCGATGGTCATTAAGGGTTATGGACTGGATTCCAAGGGAAGGGAAGCGTAGCAGGGGGCGGAAGAAAGTTAGGTGGGCGGATGACATTAAGAAGTTTGCAGGGACAACATGGCCACAATTAGTACATGACCGGGGTAGTTGGAGAAGTATGGGAGAGGCCTTTGCCCTGCAGTGGGCGTAAACAGGCTGATGATGATGATGATGATGATGATGATGATGACTTATTGCTTAAAATTGGAGTTCGTATATTATTATAGCTTCTCACTTTATTCTATGCGTATTATGAAGAGAAAAAATTACGCAAGTGAGCGGCACTTGCGTCCCTCAATGCGTAGTGGCGAAAATGATTGCCTTTGCACGCGCGCAACATTCTGAGCACGCATGCGATTTAATATCCTTTCTTCCAGCTCTCTCATGTCTTAGAGAGACGACATGCTTCAGAAATCAAAAGCGCACGCGTGGCTACGACACTCACGTTGTACTGCGTATCACGTGTAAAAGCTTTGTTTTCAAGGACTTCTGGAGTGGAGGTGAAGCCCAGGAGGGAAGCCGGTCGCCGCCATCTTGCTATAGAAGCAAGAAGCGCGAACCGCCGTATTGACCCTTTTCGAGGAGCAGTTTGTTCTAGAGAAACGAGGTGGCGCTTTCGACGGCGCGCAGCACGTCGCCTCAGTGACAGCGCAAGAATACGAAACCATTACCGCTTACAGCTTGCTTCTGGCCAGCACGTCACAAATATCTACATCTACCTTGCTTCTGTACGATCGGCTGTCGGAAATGAAACTGAGTTTTCACTAACGCACTGTGCTTCAATAATACCGAATTCAATCATGTGGATTGAAGACGTGCGCAGTAGTTGGCTGCAAAAATAGTGACTGGCATACTAAGGAGTGGAATGACTCTGTCATGTTGCAGCTCGGCTTCTTCCTTAAGGGGAAGCTTTAGCTCGGGTGCTCCTATCTAAGTACATGTAAAAGGAGAATTCGTTTTTCTTGGCAACCACTGCACCAAATTTGACGAAGTTTGTTGCATTTAAGAAATGAAACTTAAATTCTAGGGACTGTTCGTTTTGAATTTTTCATTTAGGTTGGCAACTCTTTATTAAAATATGTCAACAATCGCCAATTTTTAGTCAACGATACTATCAAGTTTAAAACATTGTAACCCAACAATGAAGAATGATATCACAATTCTGCGAATTGCATATAATAGTACATCTAAAGCGGAAAAACGATATGTTACACATGAATCTCAAAAAAATTTAGTATTATGGAAATACGGCTTTTGCAGAACCCTTGCTCACAACGTAACCAATTCAGGTCAGACACAAATTGACACAACACATTTGTGCGCTTTGACTGTTATAGTACATGGCATTTACAGAAGCGCGATATGTGTTCTTGATGCAGAGGTATTAGTTTGCAAACGCCGTGGTTCCATTTCTTTTGAACTTTCGAATTTTTCAAAATATTTTAGTCAAAATTCAGGCCCCAAATCAAAATTCAGCTTTCAGCAGACACTAGAATTCAACTTTCTCTCTCAAATGCAACAAATTTTATTAAAAGCGATCTAGAGGTTATCTCAGAAAAGCGTTTCTGCGTTTTGCATGTATTTGAATAGGCCGCGTCGGAGTTGGGCCCGAGCTAAAGCTTCCCCATAAACAATTTGTCAAGGGATAAAATACATAAATAATAACTGCATTACCCCCATTCCATCCACTCCCCCCGATGTATCGTGTGCTACGGAAGGCGGCGCGTTTCCTTCCCGCTTCTCCCCTTTGCACACGCAAGACTGAGTCACCATTGTCGACAGTCGCGCATACAGCATGCGGCGCGCGGTCACGATGTAATCGCCCTTGGAATTTATACAGAACATGAGGGCGACGACAGGAATGCGCCTGGAATGTCCATATAAATAATACAATAAGAGTGTCCGGCAACTGAAGCGTCCCGTGGCCCATTACTTTCCGCAAAAGAAGTAACAAAATCGAACTTTCACCATGCGACAATTCGCTGCGCCGCAATATGCCTTTTTTCCGTGGGGGTAGGGGTGGGTGGGTGGGGGTGGGGGGTGTCGCAATAGCTTTGCTAAGGCCTGTTCTTATTACCTTGGATTAGAGGCATCTAGGCTCTCTGCGCCTACCGATATCAGCCCAGTATTGCGCTGCGTCTCTTGCCACCAGGCTGTTTGTGTGGCTGGCCAGAGATTCTGTATTCCTGTTTGGAAGCACACAGTGTTTGGCGAACGCGCTTTGTAAAAAGGACCGTAAAAACTCACATACAATTCCCTTTCTTCTTTTTTATTTTTAACAATACTTAGGTGCTTAAAGTTTGCCGCTCATGTTTTATATCGTTGCCAACATTTTCAGGCTTTATATAGGTTAGCATAATTGCGCTATTCAGTTTGAAAATTATGGAACGACCGCGGAATAATGTTCTGAGCGAAGCGGTGTCACCTGGTTGCGGGAATACATCCAAGATTTGCAGTTTCTATAACAAACACGGCATTCTGGCTTTCAAGACAGACCTCGACTGAAGTAGACAATGCTCTTTAGTAAAGTTATTCAATTATTCTGCAGTAAGACGTCAATTGACAAACGCGCCTTCATTCCAGTGAGCTGGAATAAATGATGGGAGCGCCTGGTTCATTATCCTATGCGGTGTCCGCCGCACTCCTTAAAGCGATGGCTATACCTTAGCGTAACGAAAACCAATCTCGAGAGCCACGATTCTTCTCTGCTGCGGGAGAATGACAAGACCTGCAACATCATGGTGGCCAGATTTTCTTTATACCAACTGTGGGGAAACCACAATTTAAAGCATCTATACAGTGACATCCAACGAAAGAAACGTTATCACTGCTGAAGGTTCGACGAAGAATTCTCAGTAGAAAATGGATGCTCTCCGGATACTTGTAGATCTACAAGCATACCAGCAACTGTGCTAGATTAAGTTTCGCTGATCACGTCAAGGGTATCTCTGAAGCTTTAGGAACGCTGTATCAGTATCATGAATATAACTTCTGATAACCTTTAGGAATACTGCAAATGTGTTCGGAGTATCATAATAAAAAATGGCAGAAACCATCTTGCGATGACTGTCGACGGTAATGCGTTAGCATTGAATTAAATATGCAGAGTTTTTTAGCCAAAACTTTCAAAAATTTTTTAAAGTTACCTGAGGCAGTTCGCACTATTACAGTTCATAAGCTGGTCTACTCGATGAGGCGGACAATACTTGCACAAGAATTGAAGTGCATAATCCACTAACAAAATTATTAACAAATTAACAACCTTATGGCCCATATTACAATTTACAAATTCAAGCCGTGTAATTCGCAACGCGAATACACTTGGAACGAATTCTGAGGATGGCACCAATTTCGAGATATTAATTTCCGAACTTTGCGGAGAAATGCATTGGCGTTCGTGTTGCTTTCCTAACAAAACGTCGTTTTATCCATTGAAGCACGAAAGAAACGCCCCACGCGGCAGCCGGGTTCCTCTTTTGAGCTTCTCTCTAAGCACGCTGCGGCATCTAGCGGCGCTGCAGAGAAGTACGCGCTTAGCCTCCGAGACGAGAAGCGGGGCACGCCGGTGCCTGCGAACGCTGAGAATTGTTCGCTCGCTTGCCACAAGCCCAGTGGCGCATACGCAATGACCCAAGTTGGCGAGAGGTTCATTGCAAAGTGGCACAAACCCAGAGCATTTATGGCGCAGCTCGCTAACACGTTGGCGTGGGAGACGTTCATTGAAAAGTGGCACGTACCCAGTGTATTTCACAATTGAAAGACTTTTATGATCAAAGAGACTTTAAACCAGACTTGTATCCATTGTTGATACATTGCATCCTTTTGCCTGCCTTTTAGAGAAGTGTTTACTGCAATAATTGTGCTGTGAAGTGTTTGTTTCGTGCTTGTAGATGCGGCTACGTCTGTTTTGGCCGCTATGTAAATACCTTACGCAAGTACGTATTATATTCGTAATAAATACCATGAAAGAAAATATTATAACCATTCCACTCTGTGAAGATGGATTGGCAGCGAAATATGACGACAGTCAAAGCTTCCAAACGAAAAGCAAAGTGATTTCCCTGCCATTCCATCTTAACGGAGTGGAATGGGTGTCATTTTCTGCGTTGCGAGTCTGGCGTCGTTGCTCGTTCGGAGGTGCCCGGGCTCGCGATTGTCGTTGTCCTTCAGCATCGCGGGAACGTTCTTTATCAGTGGTCGTCTCGCGCCGGCGCCGTTTACATTCTCGTTGCTGTTCCTTCCCACGCTCCTCGTACGCATGTTGTTCTCCGGGTGTACGAACTATACATGTCCGTCCCATCGGTAACGCAGCTGTTTTTAGCACCAATACCTCTCCTACTTATATAATGCGATAACCTTGACGTCACGCTATTGTTCACGGCGAGCGTTCTAATATGTTCCACATTTTGACATCTGCGTCGTCGCACTGCACCCGTATGGGTTTGTTAGAAATCGCTAAGTCCATTTCTGTTACCGGACACAGAAAAAGCTACGGAAGGTTAGTCATATACAGCTTTCAGTGTTAAAAAAAAACAAAAGAAAACACTTGTGGCGCAGCCTGCTGACCCGTCGGGTTGCTGTCCTTGAGCAACCCATGTTACGTGGGTTAGATTCCGCCTAGCATCAAATAAATTTTAATGATTTTTTTGTCACTGAGGAGCGGCACAGTGACCCATGCTGGCATGAAAGAGGTTCATTGAAGACCAGCACAGACCGAGTGCCACATGCCCCGTGGTCCAAGTCGGCGTCAAAGAGTTTCCTCGAGCAGCGTTGCTTACCCACTCCGCATCTATACAGTGACCAATGTCAGCAGGAAAGAGGTACGTTGAATAGCGTCACGTATTTACGCATTGGCAAATACTCAGTGATCCAAGTTGGTCTGATAGTTGATTTCGAACCCTGATCCTTCAGCACAGCAGCCCGATACTCTTACCATCCGACCATGGACTACACATTGACCCAGGTTGACAGGAAAATGATTATATACAAACATAGATAGATAGATAGATAGATAGATAGATAGATAGATAGATAGATAGATAGATAGATAGATAGATAGATAGATAGATAGATAGATAGATAGATAGATAGATAGATAGATAGATAGATAGATCAATCGATCGATCGATCTCCGGGATCAAACCAGTTTACAATTACACCATCTCTAGGACGGCCCACCTTGTTCGGCAGGAAACTGACCGAGTACCCGCGCCGAACCCCGGCAAAGAAGGCGTAGAAAACCCGCCGTGGTTGCTCAGTGGCTATGGTGTTGGGCTGCTGAGCACGAGGTCGCGGGATCGAATCCCGGCCACGGCGGCCGCATTTCGATGGGGGCGAAATGCGAAAACACCCGTGTGCTTAGATTTAGGTGCACGTTAAAGAACTCCAGGTGGTCAAAATTTCCGGAGTCCTCCACTACAGCGTGCCTCATAATCAGAAAGTGGTTTTGGCACGTAAAACCCCAAATATTATTATAAATATTATTAAGGCGTAGAAAAGTTCGCTTTAATAAATGGATTGCTCACTTCAAGGTGCGTCTGTTGCCAGTGAGGATACTTACGTACCGTTAATATATAGTTTCATTGCGTGACTGCGTAATCAACAGAGCCGACCAGCTATACTAACCCTACACATCTGTAGGGTTAGTATACCGATAGGGATGTAGATAAGTCGAGCTGTGTAGTATTAATCGTTTTTTTTCATTATTAGTTCTGGTGTCCTCTTTACATGTCTGTTATTTTTGTTGTTTGAGATGTGTACGTAAGACGCATGCAGTAATATAAAGAAAGAAAAAAAAGAAAACGTGAGTTCGCATTGTACTGTGTCTTCTTGCCACGCTTAACCTGTCCTTTGTTATAAAAAAATAAATTATGGGATTTTACGTGCCGAAACCACGATATGACTATGAAGCAAGCCGCAGTCGGGGACTCCGGAAATTTGGACCACCTGGGGTTCGTTAACGTGCACCGAAATCTAAGTACACGGACGTTTTCGCATTACGCCTCCATCGAAATGCGGCCGCCGTGGGCGGAATTATATCCCGCGACCTCGTGCTTAGCAGCCCAACACCATAGCCACTAAGCAACCGCGGCTGGTGTGTCCTTTGTTATGCCTCCTGCATAATGTTTCACCAACTAGTCCCCGTCGCAGCATTATTAGCATTACTACATAAAAAAAAAAACGATTGGTTACATGAGTTCTGTTCTGTTATATGAGCAAAACTATTAGCATGTTATGATGCAGGAAGACAGTGGTGTGGGGCTGAGAACAAACGGAGGTTGCCAATATTCACGAGGAAGAAATCGAGCTGGGCAGGCCATGTATGGCGTAGGGAAGATAGCCAGTGGTTTATTAGAGTTGCCGAATGGGTGCCAAGGGAAGGGAAGTGCAGTTCAGGACGTCAAAGAATTATGCGGTTCTATGAAATTAGGATATTTGCAGGCATAAGACCGTACATGTCAACTTGCGCAAGACCCGGGCAATTGGATATCTCTTCTTGAAGAATACAAAAAATAGGATGATGATGGTGATGATGCAGCCACCAGCTCACCTAGTCATGTTGTTGGTTTCTTCAAATTTCCGAGATGCTAAGTATCGCGCATAGGAACTGGTTAGTAGGTCGTAGTAGGTGTCTCTTGTTTTCACCAGTACAAAAGGTCGAATTAACCGAGTATATAGTTGTTCTTCCCTTTTAGACCATTTTTCTGCTTCGCAAAGAAAGCTTCTCCTTAAAATAGCCGTATCACGTGACCTCCAATGACACTGAATCATATCCATGACACTGAGTGCGGGGACGGAAGCGCGCATTAAAGCAACAAAAGCTTCGCTTCAAAAGTAAAAAAAAAACGACCCTATAGAATGATAAAGATCAATTGAAAATTTCTGCGAGCGAACAATCTTTATGCATGAAAACAAAAGAAGGTCTGCCGCGAGGAACAACATACGTTTAAGACGTGTTTTTCTTGCGCCTCGTCTGCGTTTGTACAATATCGGTGCATGTCAAGCACGAGTTTCTGTTGGCAAACGAAAAGTGTCCTCACGTTCGCAGCATTTCGTCCAGTGCCACTGTTTACACTGTTTTTGTTGTTGTTACAAACATGATTGATTGCAGACTTGAGGCATTGGAATTTCATGCATTATTCATGAGAGGCAGGAAACCAAGCTGCTTTTGCACGGCATGGTCCCCAGAGCTTCAGTACAGCTACGGAAGGAATATTGAGCAATTCCGGCATTGCTGGGAGCGCGCGGCACTCTTCGGCCGATTCGTTCCTGTAGGGAAATTTGAAAACAGTAAAAGAAGAGACAGCAAGGACTGTTAGGCGCACAGCTTGCTTTCTCCTTTTATAGCGTTTTATTATATAACCTTCTGAGTATACTGAACTCTTGCGCAAACGTAAACTTCAAAGTGGACCACTCCCCCACGGGAGCTTCAAAAGCTACGGTGGCCGCTTCTGGGGCAGCACGTCAAGAACGTGCTATTCCAGGAGGCAGGAGCCTACCAGGAGGTCCGGGCTGGGGCTTTAGCTCCTTTGGTACTAATAAATGTTATTTGTCTCTCTCTTTCGAGCTCATCAGAGCTGCCAAGGAGGATCTAGGGTGCGGAGAAGCATCCGAAGAACAAGAGCTGTGCCTGCACAATAGTCGAATCGTTAAAGAAGCCCGCATGAGGGACAACGTCTGCGAGCGAGGACAATGCTTCTGGACAAGCTTCGAGCGGTCGCACAAGCCTGGAGAGCGACCGACAGGGCGGCACTGTCCCTGCGCAGAGCCGCGGATCGGTACTTTCACACACACTTCACGCGAAATTCCTTTGGGTCTACTTGCTCGGTATGCGACAAACTGGTTCGCATACGACGCGAGATCCGTGCAGCAGATCCATTTTTGATGTGCTTGCGCCCGATTTTCCCAGAAAACGGGTGAGGGACATTAAGGCGTGCGGTATAGCTTCCCTGCGAAGCTAAACAAGATCAACTTTCCCCGACGGTCCCCCTAAAACTGCTTCGCCTGCCCGCCGACACCCGCGTACCTTCCGCCTCCGAACAAATAGAGAGCTTTAGATTTAAAAAAGCTTTTTCTAATCTAGAACTCTCTAATGTCTGAACGCTGTTCACAACGAAGTCTGTTCATGAGCATTGTGCGCCTCCAGTACGGTGGGAGGGCTGGGCTCTTTGCATGGATTTAAGAGGAATGTCGTGAACGTGCCCGTGGAAGTGGATACAATTACGTGGAGCCTGTCAAGAAACAATAGCGAAGACGCGCTCATGTACTTTAGCAATAAGCGTAAGCAGATTCACAAGAGCGTCTATGTCGGTGGAGCGATAACCAAGAGATACCTTTACTCATGGCTTGACTTTGAAAGATAAAGTCTTTCTTGGCGAGTTAGCACTACCTTTTCGTATCGGGTATTTTTTGAGCCTCATTCGTGGGCCGTTCCCGCAGATTGCGTAGCCTAAAATGCATGCCGTGATCCCAAATAGATCTGGTACCGGCGGTACCGGTGTTCCCAATTGTAGCGATGCTCTAGGTGGTAGCTGCACTTCCAGTGGTATCAGTACCGGTGCTCTCGGAGGTACCACCGTGCTGTGGTACCGGTTGTATGGGGAACGTTCTCACATTCTTCCTCGTAACAGGTAGCGTTTTGAGACTGTCGCTGATATGCTGGGACTCTAGTCGGAGACGCAGACGCTCTCACCTGATATGCTACGGGCCTCTCAGAATAAATCGTATGGTTCACACCTCATTCTCAAACCCAACTCGCTCAGTCATACGTTGTCTTTCATCGACTTCTACTGGAGGTTGAATTGCCTTCCAACTTATTCTTTTGTAGGCTTCGCTCTTATATGGACAGCTTGACCTAAACAAAAGTACCTTTGCGCATATTTTGGGGAGTGACTGCCAATCATGAATTCTCGTTCTTTTGCTAGGCTATCGAACATTACACAAATTTCACGCATATTAATCTTCGTATATACTCTTACACTTTGTCCGCTAAGGCTCTCAAGCATACATGGAAGAAGCGTGTAAGGGGAGGGGCGTGAAGATGTGAGCTGAGAACCAATGTCGTGAAGATGACAATTTCGAGGCATCCTTTATTTTTCCTTGGCTTGAAACTTGAGGTTGCTCATTCCTAATTCTTGCCAGCCTAACAGCTCGAATGTTTATGCTAAGCATGCAGTGAATAACATTGGATTGAGTGTGTTATTGCCTGACACCCTTAAAAGCGCACCTTTTCTCTCCCTCTCTTTCTTTCTTTTCTTTCTCCGTGGCTACTGGCTGTGTGCTGCTGCTGCCCTGCAAAATAGCTCGCGCGCAGGACACCACCATCTTTACTACCCTTATAGGTTCTGTGGCTGCTGACCTTGTTTTCTGCGGAATTACTCTGTGATAAAGCAAATCACAGCTAAACATCCTCATTGCAACAAACATACATCATGAAGAGCGCAAATTCTTTGATGAATTAAGCATTTCTAACCATTCTGTGCCTTCATTCCTAATCATTAGGCCACAATCGAACATATACTTTTATCGAGGCAATACGTACTACCTCTCCGAGATGATCACCACGTATTCTTGCTGTTGTTGTTGTTGATAATGACGATAATGGTACTGATTTTCTTTTTATGCAATGGCACGTACTCACAAAATGGTATTGACAGTGACAGTGTGGCACACTTAAAATAAATACTGTTACGTGGAAGCAGAGTAGACAAACGGTTTACACGGTATATTTACAATTGTTATCGCAGTGCAAGCGATAACCTTTGCTGGCGTAAATCGCACAGCGAACACCTGGGTCGCTTGCCTTGTGGTCTTTCAAGCGTCAGCACACCCGGCTAAATGCTATGTTCGTTTGTACGCGGAACGTTTGGGAGCGCTGCAATCACGGCGCGCAAGCGGACATGTCACGCGGTATTTTTTGTTGTATTTCGCGGGCATCTGCAGTAAGAAAAAAAGCAATTAATACTTAATAGCTAGAAAGTTAGAAACTGTTTAATCGGGCGTTTTACAAACCGCTCTAGAACCTACTGAGGAAATTTTGTGCCAAACTTCGCTGCTTCAGAAGTTGGTTAATTAATTTTGACTGATTATGCAAATAAACAGAATACCAAAATGGTCTGACTTACTCCATACAATATCCAGCAACGTGCAATTGGTCGCGTCGTCTTAGAGGATAAAGTTAGCTGGGACACATTGTAGAATTCCTCTTCTGATGTTTTTGCAGGCCTCAAGCCTTAACGAAACTTTATATATGTGTGTATATATATATATATATATATATATATATATATATATATATATATATATATATATATATATATATATATATATATATATATATATATAGAGTCTTCATTGAACGTCACCGCGCACTATGATCGCTTTGTGTCCCTGCAACCGGGCAAATTCATCCTGAGTTTTATTTTCATTCCCGAGACTTAGATCGTGACGATTGCAAGAATCCGTGGTGTTACAAGACAGCGAGAGAGGGAGAGATAAAGACGGAGTAGTTGGGAAATCGACCAATGTCGGGCCCGGTTGGTTACCCTACTCTAGGAATGAGGAAAGGCGGAAAGAAAGATAATGAGGAAGAAGGAGAGTCATTGCGCGCGTACCCGCAGACGAACGTTCATTAACGTACGTGCGTGTATAAGGTCGCGAGCACTCGTCATGTCCACTTGCATTCAAGAAGCGCATGAGTGCTGTGGTGGCCTTGTGCGCACTGCACTGCAAAACCCAGTGACACATTTCGCTTCGTCTAACCTATAATTTTGTCCATATTACATGCCACCATCTTCTACACACCTTTTTTTTCCCACCCGATGTTACAAGAGACTATACTGTTACAAGAAACCGCGATGTTTAGCTTAAAGCAGGCGAAACGATTAGTCTATAGCGGGACGTGTAGATGCATTCACAGTCGATGAAACCTCAAGTTTCGAGCCAAGGAAAAAATAAAAGATGCCTCGAAATTGTCAGCTTCACGGCATCAGTTCTCGGCTCATATCTTCACACCCCTCCCCGCACGCGGTTCTTCCATGTATCGCACTCGACGCTGTTATTACGTTCGGTTCCGGACCACCGTTTCTTCCAACCGCGTTTTTTGACAGGAAAAATAAAAATAAGATAAACAGTGTTGCCGGCGTTCTTGACTGATGATGTTCGTGCAAGACCATTTATTACGCAGTTATCCGTGTCGGGAGCCACTCGGTGTGCCGGTTAACTTAACGCCCGTAAAGAAAGCCGCGCGAAAGTAAGCAAAACAAACTTTATTTTTTTTTAATATGGAATATCAATACCGTTGCCGCAGGCTTAGAAACGCGTGCCCACTGTTTCATTTTTGAGCTCGAAAAAACGATGCTGCAAAGGCGTAAAGCAAAAAAAAAAAGAAGACGACGAAAAGAAACGAGATAACCCTTATGTGCTGCTAGGGAGACGGCGCATTTCTCGAAATAGACTGGCGCAGATGCTTCACAATTCGCTGCACTCGCTTCGTTTTGAACAATTTCTTTCTTCATTTGATCGGGGCCGCTGGCACTAATTATATAGCGCTATATAGTTCGGGAAAAAATAAACACAGATGTCCCGCACTTAACTAAGCACACGCCAAACCCCATATCGCTGGCTAAAACGAGAACAGGACAAGGTTTAAAACAGTGAACTGAACGCGCACATTCTGGCGTGGCGGCTGTGAGCGTTGCTATGGCGATAGCTATGATTAATCAAAATTAGCACGACGCACGCGTCGGAAACCCACACACATAATCAGAAAGTGGTTTTGGCACGTTAAACCCCATAATTTAAAACGTGTAGTGCCGTTCGTGTTTAACGGAAGGTTTTAACCACCCCTTGGGGGACAGACAGACACGCAAGAAACTTTATTTGGTCCTAAGGGACTACGTTGTCGTAGTCGCGGGCCGCACCCGCGCCTTGGGTGAAGGAACGTGATCTTCAGCCCCGTCGCAGGCCCTTTGGACAGCCCGAAGCTGGACTTGAAGGTCGTCGCTCGTGACGGCTCCTTCCCAGTCTTCTTCCCTGTTGAAAGGTGAGTGGTGCAACGCAGAACATTGCCACAGGATGCGGTTCAATGTGGACCATTCCTCGCTGCAGTCGGGGCAGCGGGGATCCACACCTGGAGTGTAGTGGCTCAGCCTGGATCGAGGCGGAATCCTTTGGGGGAAAAATCACTCCTCTGTGCTTTGTTTTCATGATGTAGTGATATCAATTGGTTCTTTTGAGTGCGCCGACTTTTAAATGAAATATTTTTAGAAATGGAAACATAAGTCGCAGTTTCGCCTGAAAGGCGAAGCAATGATTGCGATAGCTAATTACTAGGCAGCTATACGAAGCAAGGTTAGTCCTTTTATGAGCTGCATAAATGGCTGTAAACATTCCCTGACTAACTGAATTAGCAAGCACGTTGTCACGCGCGCACAGGAAAACACGGACCTGTCTCACTGGATGACCGCGGGCAATCACTGTCACAATGCTGGCGTGATGAAGAGCGGCAGCAGCGGCGAGCGAATTCCCTTTCGTTCTGTTTCGTTTCAATGCGAACTAGACACACGAGAACACAGCACACACGAAGCCATCAACTATTTCAGGTGTGCTAGCCTTCGAGTCCACCGCAGATTGCCTCCAAGATAGGACTTGCGCGGCCGCGCTCAGCAGCCGCAACTGAAGAAGAAGAGGAGATGCGCACTAACCTGCCCTAATCTTCCCCTCCCCCTCCTAGCGCGTGCACATCTCCCCACTCCCCCTTTGCGCGTGTGAAAAGACGACCTGCACCAACCCCGCCTTCCTTCCGGCGTAAATTCGCCTGGAGTGTCCATTTGATTGCCATCGCAATACAAATGTTGCGTAAGCAGTTACAGCCGTGGGGATATCTTGCCAGAGATACCTACTTACCCGTACCGTGCGGTTCAGTGTTCAAGGGAACGCACGCGTGTGGAGCACGTGGTAATTTTCCCTTTGGCAAGCGTACAATCGCCCGGTTTTGCAGCGAATGACTTGTTGTTGGTCGAGCTGGCGATTTCCTACACAGCTGTACAATGCACTGACATAGCTTCAGCTTGCACTTGCAGCTAGAGTACCAGCAAGGTGAGAACTGTACATTATAGTGTGTTCCCTTTAAATATGCACCGCACTGCACGTATGCCCACTACGAAAGTCGAAAGCAGGGACAAGAGAAAGAAAGCTGTATACCGTTCTTTGGCTGATATATGTTCATAGATTCCGTATAGCCAAGCTTTTCTCCAGAATTTCATTAGTGATGTGAACATTTGCTTCACGCTAAATAAAGCTGAAGTTACGAGTCTTTATACACGAGTCTTACACTTCGTGTAATATTCTAAGAAGTTATTATCGCATTCATTGCTTCGCCTGTAAGGCGAAAGTGGGATCTTTTCTATTTCAATCCATTGTATTCAATTTAATATATTTGCTGATATTTCTTTTATTACGATAGCAATTGTACGGACACTTCGGACGCATTTCTGCCGTCGCCGTGAGGTTCCGTATAATGTAGTGGGTGATAGAATCGTCGTCGCGCGCATAATGCTGTATGCGCGAGTGAAAGCGTGCGTGGGTGAGCCGGCGATCTCGACTCAGACTCGCACTACAGGGAGAAAAGTGGTGAGGAAGCGCACCTTCTGTCGCGAGCAAGGCTCCGGGTGGAGGGTAGGGGGGGGGGGTGAGGCGTTCTACACTGCCCGGGCGGCTGTATCGTGAAAGGCATCCGCGACGGGGACAGAGTCCACCGTGCGCTGTGCTTCGGCGGATTAGTTCGCGTTGATGCGAGACGCAGCACGAAGGTCCATTCGCTCGCTGCAGCTGCCGCGCTTCCTCACTCCAGCGTTTTGACAGCGAGTTTCTGCGGTCATCGAGTGAGATGTGTCCATGTTTACTTGTGCGCGCGTTACACCAGTCTTGTTAATTTAGTTAATGTGCCTATGTTTACAAGTTTATACGGCCGGTAAAACTACCATCTTTACTTCGTATAGTTGTCCACTAATTTGCTATCGCAATCGATGCTTCAATTTTCGGGCGAAACTGCTACGTGTTTGACAGATGTATTGCTGTGAGCGACAAGTTAGCACGCCTGGAGAACACGAACGTGTCAGTCATGCACTGATAAAGTTATACGCAGGGCCGTACGAAGATCGTGCTATTTCGCCTGCGTCGTCATCTTTTAGTTCTGACGCCGCGCCCCGTTTACCACGTTATTGGCTCGCTAGTTGACGTCATAGTTTTCATACGCGCTCTTCATGTAACGCACGCACCGTCCACTGTATTGCAAAGATTAATATCCTCTTAGTACTTGCAGCTCGGCTGTAGTGACTAGCGCGACACTGTCATGACGGCGTAATCAACTGAATGCCAGTTTCAAAACGGAGAGGGCTCAGGTTTGGCGAGGGCTTATGCGTCTTTATTCACATTTAGTTATTGATAATGACGCTTACCGTTCACGGTAAAGGTCTCGTACTCTCGTACACCTTGCGACGCCCGCGTGATTTGGAACCATGGTCTGAATTGAATACAGGGATTTTACGTGCCGAAACCACGATTCGATTATGAGGCACGCCGTAATGGGCAACCCCGGGATAATTTTGACCACCAGGGGATTTGTAGCGTTAACCGCAATGCACCAGACACGGCCGTTTTTGCATTTCGCCCTCATCGAAATGCGGCCGCCGCGGTCGGAATTTGATCCCGCGACCTCGTGCATAGCAGCACAACACCATAGCCGCTGAGCCACCGCGGTGGTTGGAACAACGCTCTGGTCTCACGCACGCAGGAACCAGTGTCTTAAACAGTCGGCCAGTGCTTTCGCTAACCGGTGTGCAGCTTTGACGTACAGGATAGACATGCATGGTTAGGCATGCAGATTTGAAGAACGAAATTAGTAAAGCGTCCCCATGAATTTATGCATTTAAAGGAAACCAGCTTTCCAGCATTACCGAAAAAAAAATATATTAGGTTGCCTTCTTTGCGCGACAACGTTTGTTGTGAAGAAGCCAGCTTACATCAGAGCTGATAACGCAGTTGCGCACGTACCTAAGAACCATTTTTGTGGCGCGCCGCAAATGCTAGAAACTCGTTTAAGGAAAGGAAAATAGCGTGTACTGTCTCCTACACAAAGATTTCAAACCGCTACGCTATCGTCATATGCTGATTCTAGATCCTGTAGCAGGGATAGTGTGAGGTTCCTCTTGTTCCCGGAGTTTGAGGGTTACCGAAAGCGTCCACTTGAGCGCTAGCAGCTTGAAGCAGTGAACGGGCCATAGAATTTTCAGTATATAGCCATAAGACCACTCAGGTCAAGTTCGTAGCGAATTCAAAATTTCTTGCAATGGTTACACGCCTTTTCTTTACCTCTGAGCTCTTTATTTTTCGGAAAAGACATTCACTAGCGACTCATGGGGTGCCCAAAATGTAGCGTATCCAGATCGAGTGGTGTATGAGGTATGAAATGTGTCGTTTGTTTTACATGAAACAACTTACGTTTGCATGTATCTGGTCGATTACACATGCTGGACTGAGACGGTGTGACGTAAAGTCAATATGTGCATATGAACACCAAAATGGGGGTGCGTATGCTGCGTCTGAATTTCGGACACCTTTTTGCTTTGTGCTGCATGATATCGCGTGAAATATGCTACACTGCTCGCTTTTGTGACAGGTGAAAGGGGAAAAAGGCTTTCGCGTTTACATACGAGCAACACGTGTTTTTCTTTCTAACACTGTGTTTTGAGAGAAAGGGCCGGAGTGCGCCACACATTACAATTAGGGCACTGTTATGGCCACGTAATATTTCCTATTGACGCTCCGCTTTGCCGAACGACGTGTAGCATAAAGTATGAGAGTCTAAAGCATTCGCTAAGTAGTGGAATCTCACTGAGACGCGAGTGCTGTCGATGAGAAAAGCACTTTTGGACTCACCATACTGTAGGCTAAGAAAATTAATGGAGATGCTTGTTTGTTTACTCAATGTCAGCGGGTTAGTTGGCTATAATGAGAGTATTGAGAGTTGTTAATGAGCTCACGTAAGTTTTAGACCGGTCAGCTCGTTCTTTTTTTACATACAATGGCAAAAGTTCGAATTAGAATTCACTCCGGAGAACAAAAGTCTTAGCTTTACAGCATAAGGCGACCAATACTGTCAAGAATGGCGAGCTGCGAAACAAGATTGCCACGCAGTTACGACAGGGCGACACGACGCGCACCTCTCCCTCTCCGTCGCTGCAGCTGGGAGGCGTTCAAAGAAGCGGCCTTTGCGCTGGAATCCGCCGCCTTCCACCCGTCCCATCAACATTGTGACGGAACTAGTTCGGCGTGTGTGAACAATGATTCCGGAGTTCCCCAACGCGGAGCTGATTTGACACGCATGGACAAGCTGCCGTGGGGACAACGTATTTTGGTGCGTCTCACGCTTCGGCACCCCGCCAACGCCGTCGTCGGGCATCAGAGCGCGGTTGCCTTTGTGTACGTAAACTGTTCTGCAGAGCAGCGGCGAGTTGGTGATGAGTAAACGAACAGTCGCCGCGTCGTAGGACCGGCGGATCGAGTGTATAAAAACTGTGGTTGTGCGAATGCTGAGGACACTTCTCTTGAGCAGTCATGTTAGACTGAGTCACTTCTCTCATGCAGTCATGTTGGACTGATACTCTTTTTCTCAAGCAGTCATGTTAGACTGATTTAATTTCTGTAAATAAACCCTTTTCCTCGTTCTCGATGAGAAACAGTTCTTCACTTCATCAACGATCTCAGCGTAAATAAGTTGGACGACGGCATGGGCCAGCTACCTTCGAATTCATGCCGTACTCCAATCTTGGCAAAGGACCACGGACGATGGGATTGAGCCCCAATCCTGACAACTGGCTGACAGCGGTGAGATGGACTTTGCGACATGGTGCTGTATCTGCGGTGAGTGCTTGGTTTTTGCTTTGACTCTCTAGGCTTCATTTTGGGGTTGTTCTGTTTAGAACAGTAGGGAAGCTAGATTGTTGTGTGTTAGCTAGGTTGTGTTTTCCTAGCTAGATTTAGAGAGCAGAATCAAGGCAGTAAAGCAGCAGTCATGGAGTTAAGGACACTGCTGAGAGACGAGTTGTTGATTGTTGGTGAGGAACTGGGCCTAGATGTACGCAAGGAAATGCTCAAATCGGAATTATTGGAGCTAATTTCCAATCAGGCCAGTGAGGAAGATATTGAAATGGGAATGGAACTTCTCAAAGAGAGAGAGAAACGGGAAAGAGAAAGAGAAGAACGGGAAAGAGAAAGAGAAAAGCGAGAGAGAGAGGAACGCGATAAAGATCGCGAGTTTCAGTTAAGGAAAATGCAACTTGAACTTGAAAGCAAACGTTTGGAGTTGCCTCAAGGAAGTGAAGGCGCTCTGGGACGATCAAGTGAGGCAGAATCGTACCGCATGGACAGGCTATTAAAGCCATTTGAGGTCGGGACCGACATAGGCTTGTTCCTAAGCAATTTTGAAAGGACTTGCGAGAAGATGAACTTCGGCCCGAGTACATGGCCACAGCGGTTGCTGTCTATGTTGCCGTGTGAGGCGGCGGAAGTAATCGCCAGACTGAGTGTGCAGGATGCATATGATTAAGCAAAAGTTAAGGCTAGTCTCCTGAAGAAATACCGCCTTTCAGCCGAAGCTTTTCGGCAAAGGTTTAGGAGCACAGGCAAGAAAGATAGCGAGGGCTATCCGGAGTTTGCATATAGCTTAAAGGCCAACCTAGTCGAGTGGCTTAAAAGCGCGGAAGCGTACGACAGCAGAGACATGATCATTGAATGCATGTGTCTAGAGCAGTTTTACAAAACCATCCCCCAAGCTGTGAAACTGTGGGTGCAAGACAGAGGTAATGTAAACACTGTGGAAAGGGCGGCTGAATTAGCCGAAGAGTACGCAACCCGTAGAAAGTTGAACGCCGAGGAGGGAAACTGGGGCGGTCGAAATGGACCGCGGAAACCATTTCCGTTCAAAAAGGGTGCGCAAACTAGACGATCCGAGCCTGTAGACATGGCGGAAAAGCCCGCAGAAAAGAGCGAGGAGAAACTTAACGGAGAAACCGCACAAAAAGAACAGAAAAGAAAATTCGAATCTGTTAGACTAATTCGCTGTTACAAATGCCACAAACTGGGACATATAGCTGTAAACTGCGAGAAGTCTAGCGTAGTTTTTTCCTACGTGGAGGAAAAAGATGAGAATATGGAACTTTTAAGTCCATATCTCCACGACCTGCAAGTTAATGGAAAACCATGCCGAGTGCTAAGAGACAGTGCCGCCACGCTGGACATTGTCCATCCGTCTTACGTGATGGTAGATGACTTCACCGGAGAAGTAGCATGGATAAAACAGGTTGTAGAAGAACACAGCGTGTGTCTGCCCATGGCCAAAGTCAAAATCAGTGGACCATTCGGGGAGCTAGAGACTGAGGCTGCAGTTTCCAAATTTTTGTCACTGCAGTATCCCTACATCTTTTCGAATCGTTCGAATCAGTTACTGCGTGACAGAGGGCTCAAACTGGGAGAGGGCATAGTACAGGCATTGACCAGAGGCCAAGCTCGTAAGATCGCGGCGCTTTCGGCTGAAAATGCTCAAGCTCCTCCAGCTGAAGCAGAAAAGGGGATAGCTTCAATACCCGAATCCGAGCTAGGCCCGAGGGACAAAAGAACAGTTGAGGAGAGCCTGCCAGTTGACCAGCTCAATGAGAGCGTAGCACTAGAGTGTCAGAGTTCTAGCCTGCAGGAAGAGCAAGCAGACGCGCTCACAAGCGAGACAGGGTCGTTATTATCACCGGCCTCAAAGAACTTTGATCAACTCTTACGCGTGGATAGAGAGTCACTGGCAGCTGAGCAAAAGAATGATGAGAGCTTAGCTAAATTAAGTGACACAGCTAAAGAAGGCATTGCTAGGCGCAACGTAACGATACATGAGAGAGGAGGATTGTTGTATCGGCATTACAGAGATCGAAAGGGTAGGATTTTAGATCAGTTAGTCATACCTACTAAGTATAGGGAGGACCTTTTGAGTCTTTGTCATGGAAATGGGTGGTCCGGCCACCTAGGCATAAACAAATCAAAGGAAAGATTGCTTATGGAATACTACTGGCCTGGCTGTTTCAAAGATGTAGAAAACTTTGTAAGATCATGCGACGCCTGCCAGCGTTCTGGTAAACCAGGAGAGACTTGGAAAGCTCCACTGAAGGTAGTGCCCTTAATAACAGAGCCTTTCAGACGACTTGTAATAGACACGGTAGGGCCTCTTCCAAAAACAAAATCAGGCTACAGGTACTTGTTTACCATGCTGTGTCCGGCCACCAAGTTTCCAGAAGCAATCCCTTTGAAAGAGCTCAGCTCCACCGAAGTAGTAGACGCGCTTTTGACAGTGTTTGCACGAGTTGGGTTTCCAGCCGAAATTCAGGCAGATCAAGGGTCAGTATTCACGAGCGCACTGACTTCCACATTCTTGCAAAAGTGCGGGGTAAAGTTAATACACAGTTCTGTCTATAACCCTCAGTCAAACAGTGTAGAGCGGTGGCATTCGGTGCTTAAGCGAGTTTTGCGTGCGCTATGTTGCGAGCACAAGGAGGACTGGGAGAACTGTCTGCCGGCAACTTTGTTTGCTTTGCGAACAGTTCCACATGAGGCGACAGGGTTCTCACCAGCAGAACTAGTGTATGGGAGGACACTCCGGTCTCCACTGAGAATGTTAAGAGAGATGTGGGAGGAAAGAGGGGAGAGTCCAACCGTGGTTGAATACGTGCTAAATTTACTGGAAAGGCTAAGCGCAACCCAAGAACTAGTCGGAAAGAACATGGCACTAGCTCAAAAGAACGCCAAATTCTATTACGACAGGAATGCGAGGCTTCGTACGTTTAACGCCGGAGACCAGGTAATGATCGTCAAACCTTCAAGAAAAAACAAGCTTGAAGTTCACTGGGACGGGCCCGTTAAAGTGTTGCACAAACTTTCAGAAACTAACTATGCTTTGAGAATGCCCGGTCGCAGGAAGGAAGTGAGGATATATCACTGTAATTTGATGAAGCCGTATGTAGAGCGGAGCGGAGTCGTTAACTATACTGTCAAAGAGCCGGATGGCATTGGTACCAAGTTTAAGGAGTATAGGGCAACCTCCAACTCTGAAATCGGCCTAGAAGAAGTAGTAGAACACTCGGTAAGCTCGCATGCTCTAAGACCCGAGCAGCTAGATGAGCTAAAAGGGGTGTTAGGGGAATATCTCGACAGATTCAGCGATCGGCCGGGTAGAACCGAACTGATAACGCATGAAATTGAGCTGACCTCTACCGAAGCAGTAAGATCAAAACCTTACAGGGTGTCTCCAAGACAGAGAGAGATTATGGAGACAGAGATACAGCGCATGCTAGAGTTGGGAGTTATTGAGCCCGCTGAGAGTGACTACACGTCACCGCTAATACTCGTAGAAACCCCTAACAAGGACCCTCGTCCGTGTGTTGACTACAGGAAGTTAAATGCGATCACTAGGGATCAGCTGTACCCGATACCCAACATTGAGGAACGAATTGAAAGAGTTAGCGCTGCTAAATACATTTCAACTATAGATCTCGTGCGGGGGTACTGGCAAGTTCCCCTTTCAGAAAGTGCCAGCCGCTATGCCGCATTCATCTCGCCTGTAGGCACTTTTCGCCCTCTCGCACTCAGCTTCGGGCTGAAGAACGCGCCGTTTAGCTTCTCTAAGTTAATGGATATTGTCCTAAAGGACTTGCAGGAGTTCGCCTTACCTTATCTTGATGATGTGGCCATTTTTTCGGACAGCTGGGAACAACACGTATCGCACCTCAAACAGGTGTTCTCACGGTTGAGGGAAGCCGGCTTAACGATGAAAGCGGAAAAGTGTAGGTTTGGTTGTTCGCAGGTTACTTATCTGGGCCATGTTGTCGGTCAGGGCAGGAGACGGCCGGCTGAGCTGAAAATAGCTACGATTGGAGAATTTTCTCAGCCGCGCACGAAAACGGACCTTCGTTCATTTTTGGGACTTGTGGGGTACTATCAACGGTATATTCCGAATTACTCGCAATTGGCAAGTCCATTAACAGACGCCCTCCGAAAGGGAGCACCGAGTAACGTACACTGGGATAAGGACAAAGAGAACGCTTTCCAAAGTTTGAAAACGCTATTGGTTTCTCGCCCTGTGCTTCGCGCGCCAGACTACACCAAGGAATTCATAGTTCAATGCGACGCAAGCGACAGAGGTATGGGCGTGGTACTTAGTCAGGTCGGCGACGATAACGAGGAGCATCCTATCCTCTACGCCAGCCGTAAACTAAATGTAAGAGAGGAAGCCTACAGCGCTTCAGAGAAGGAATGCGCTTGCTTGGTTTGGGCCGCCCAGAAGTTGTCGTGTTACTTGTACGGAGCGAAGTTCATCTTCGAGACCGACCACTGTCCTCTGACGTGGCTCAATCAAATGTCACACAAAAACGGCCGCTTGCTCCGATGGAGCCTCACTCTCCAAGAGTACAACTTCTCCGTTAGATATAAGAAGGGAAAGTTGCATAGCAGTGCGGATGGTTTGAGCAGGCTAATTTGAATTCTGCGTTTGAGGGTCCCGCCTAAATTTTGGGGTTACTAGTGTTAGCTTTTCTTTAGGCGAAGAAAATCCCCTCTCATTCAGCAGAATGCCCTCCATTAATTGCTGAATTTGTCAGCAGGAATTTGCTTCAGAAATTGGCATAGTGAAATGTAGCATTTTTTTGTTTCTGCACTTATGTTGTTGTTGTTTTTTTAAGCCTAGCGAGTCTAAAGTGAGAGCCAATGCACGTCATCTCGGCGCAGAGCCGTGTTGTGGGGTTCATTTTGCAGTTGCCTGTCCTTGTTGGATGTTTTGGGGCGGTGACATCAATGCACAAGTGGTCGCTGCGAGCCAAGACATCAATCGCGCCCTGACCAGCAGCCGTTCTCTTCCTGCCTAGCGGTTGTCAGCGCTAGACAGTCGAGACTTTCCGGGCCATGGAGGCGCTGTCAAGAATGGCGAGCTGCAAAACAAGATTGCCACACAGTTACGACAGGGCGACACGACGCGCACCTCTCCCTCTCCGTCGCTGCAGCTGGGAGGCGTTCAAAGAAGCGGCCTTTGCGCTGGAATCCGCCGCCTTCCACCCGTCCCATCGACATTGTGACGGAACTAGTTCGGCGTGTGTGAACAATGATTCCGGAGTTCCCCAACGCGGAGCTGATTTGACACGCATGGACAAGCTGCCGTGGGGACAACGTATTTTGGTGCGTCTCACGCTTCGGCACCCCGCCAACGCCGTCGTCGGGCATCAGAGCGCGGTTGCCTTTGTGTACGTAAACTGTTCTGCAGAGCAGCGGCGAGTTGGTGATGAGTAAACGAACAGTCGCCGCGTCGTAGGACCGGCGGATCGAGTGTATAAAAACTGTGGTTGTGCGAATGCTGAGGACACTTCTCTTGAGCAGTCATGTTAGACTGAGTCACTTCTCTCATGCAGTCATGTTGGACTGATACTCTTTTTCTCAAGCAGTCATGTTAGACTGATTTAATTTCTGTAAATAAACCCTTTTCCTCGTTCTCGATGAGAAACAGTTCTTCACTTCATCAACGATCTCAGCGTAAATAAGTTGGACGACGGCATGGGCCAGCTACCTTCGAATTCATGCCGTACTCCAATCTTGGCAAAGGACCACGGACGATGGGATTGAGCCCCAATCCTGACAATACATAATTATCGCTGACTACGTAGTCAAGAAGGCGGCTGACGTTGTCGGCGTATGAATTTCGCGGTGTCCTTTCATCTTGCTGCCCTTTCACCAGAGGAAACTATGTGACACGCACCTACGCTCCCGACAGCCGCCTGACGCCAGGTCCTAACTAAACGCCAACGAAATGCACAGCAGTCGGGAACCCGATGCGGCGTTCCCATCATAGTATATGCCCGCAGTGGACGCAGCGATGCGCATAATAACCAGAGTGAGGCACCTGCTTCCTTCCCACACACGTCGGATGGCGAAAATACGAGCCCGTCGGCGCGCTTGCCGCTTGGGGCGAGCGGGGGATGAGATGGCTCGCGAAAAGTGCTCGACGTGCCTCACTTGCGCGTCTCGGTCGAGAGAGAGAGAGAGAGAGCGGGGGGACGCGCGGCCGTCGTGCGGAGACGGACAGCCGCCGTGGTTCTACCTTCTCGTTCCTCCGCTGAGCTCTCTGGTGCCCTTATACGCGTTGCTGAACTTTCCCGCGCCTTTTCTCACCATTCCGCTATTTTTCCGCATTGCTGGCTACCAGTATCTCCTCTCCTACGAACGAGACCTCTTCTCCCTGGATCTAGCTCGCCGAAATTGCGTTGTTGACTGCTGCAGAGCCTGTGCGCACCACCTACGTAACACCGGTATATCGTCTACGTCACAATGGTTATTCGGTTGTTCTTTTTCTTCGCCCGTAAGCTAAGTAAGCGTTCTATTTTCGCGCACGATGTCCAAGAAGAACGGCAGATTCGGCGAGTTGGTGGTTTTCCATAATGTTTAAAAAGGACTCTTGTTCACATCGAGCATGCGCGCACGCTTGATGTAAGGCTTTAAAAAGCCATCGTGCTTTTTCCAATAAACGCAGTCGCAAGTCAGCACCGTGTGTGTGCCGTCCTTTATTCTGTTGTCCGGTGTACACGTTTTTAGCCCCGTTTTTTAAACATTATGGAACAATTTTCAAGGCGTATGCTGCGTGCAGCGATCGCCGAAAGCTTATCTAAAATGTCGCGGGGCGAATTTCGGCTGGAACATAGCGGAAAAGGAAACATGGGCAAGCGCTTGCTTTCATCCGCGAGGGCTTTAATTACAAGCCATAAATACGTGCGCATTGTACAATGAGTAGAAAGAACAAACGTATAAGCAATAAATGCAGCACGGCCAAAATACTTACGAAACAGGACTCGCTGCAGCCTAGGCTGCCTAGTCGCGCTGGTGCATTTTGTGTCATGCAGAAGCAACAGGGCAAATGTGCAGCGTTTACAGCAATTTGGATGAAATTTGCGTAAATGTCGCTACCTGCGCGCATTGCAGACAAGGTCGATCCAAATAGGTCGCGAAGCTTCGGCCGAAAAGCGGTTCAGTACAGATTGTCACCGACATCAGCATGGGGGGTTATGGGAGCAGCGATTGAAGCGCGACTATGTTTGGAGGGAACAAACATTGGGAAAGAAAAACGCGTTTTTTAATTCAAACGAGACACAGTTAGATTCATTCAACGAAAATAAAATTCCTAGACAATTTTATACATTCTTGACGAGTTAACAAAATACAAGTTTAATTTTATTATTATTAATAAATGCATTTCTTTTAAGCGCCCATCGCTACAGGGGGCGTTGACACCACTATCACTCGCAATGCAACGCACGTCTTGAAATGGGCAGAAAGGCGCACTCGTATCACCTGTTGAAATACGCCCCCCTCACAGTTTGTGCTTTCTTGCTTGTCAAAGTTTGTCTGAATTTGGTGACGTGGGTAGCTTCATTGCTTGTTAATCTGTTCAGTCAAATGTAGTGAGTTACGACCGCCAGATAATTGTGTAGTTGTTCTCGTGCGACCGCGCTGGCCGGCGGGCTTGGCATCCAACAATAGGATCAGCACTCTACACCTAAAGCTTTCGTCCGCCTCCAAAGAAAGCATGTTCTGTGCAGGGATGCGATTTCGACAACCGTACGGCTGGCCTTTTCCTGCATCGCTTTCCACGCTGAAAGCTCGAAACGCCCATCCAGTCGAATGGCAGGGCATTTGAATATATAGCTCCAAAGGAAGAACAACAAAACAAATTTCGCGCCTTCGAAAACAAAATGACGTCACTTCTGCTTTTAACGGACATGGCGTCACATTATTTTTTCTTCCGCCGGAAGTGTTCCCACCACATACAGATGGCGCTAAGCCCCATGGACCGCCGATGGACCGCCATGTTTTGAACGTATGGGCTCCTATGGAAGCTTCGCTACCAGGTACATTTACCTTGTTGCAGATTCCTGGCGTTTGTTATTGCCTTTATTTCAAAAAAGAAGAAGAAGCTCGAAGCGTGCAGACGTGCTTTGCATCGGCTCCGTGGTTTCAAATTTCCCAAGCGCCCAAAATCTCCTGGTACCACCGGTATCAGCGGAATATTTGCCAACATCAAGGGGATTCAACGGAGCCGAACTTCGGTGAGCCGCAGTTTTAAGACCAACGAGAGCCCTATTCGTTCGGCCACGCCGACGGTAGGGTTAGCCCTAACGCCGAACGCTGGCGCGCGGGAGCTCGGAGACCCGCCAGCAGCCACCGTGTCTACGGTGAGCTGTGGGGACGATCCAGCCCGGAACGCTACGATCGCGGGGAACCCAGGCACCATTGCCCACCAACCCACCGACACCGAAACCATGGAAGTTGTACCCGAGAGTCACCCGAGACCCCTGCCTGACGAGGCCTTGCCCGGGCCGTCTCCCGTCCTCTCGGAGCAGCTCCACAATCAAGAATCCCAGTGGCAAACGGTCGTTTCCCTTCATCGGAAACGCCGCCTGCAAAAACAACAATCCACTGGTGAGCAAGATCCAGTCGGGCAAACCCCGCCATCGAAAACCACACCGTTAGGGCTAGCTCTAACCCAGGCGCCAGCCGCCGCCGCGAAAGCCACGTCGCAAGCTACCTGCGAAGAGCGCGGAGCCGGAATACCTATTTCTGAAGACGCGGCTGCAAGGAGCAGGCCTCGCCGACGCGCGCCTCCACTCCCGCGCACTGACATGAAAGTCATTATCCGACCGACCCCGGGCCTCATCGTTCGAAAACTACAGACCTACCAAGTGGCCAAGGCGATCGTCCAAGCCACCGGAGGTGCGCCGACCTGCAAGGGGGACGACTTCATCGTCCGCCTGCGACACGGCTCGAACATCATCATCGTGAGCACACCTCACGAGGCCACGGCGGCCACCCTCATGCAAATTATAAGCCTCACCTTTCACGGACGATCACACCCTGTGAAGGTGTATCTTTCAACACCCGAGGGCCTGCTTAAAGGTGTCGTACACGGCATCGACGCAGGCACCGGCGAAGAAGAGCTTATGGCGAATCTTCGGGTCCGCACACATGGAGTCCGCATCGTGCGGGCCCGTATGCTCGGAAAATCCCAGACAGCCCTACTCCACTTCGAGGGACCACAGGTGCCTAGATTTGTGTACTACTATGGAGGGGAGATGCCCTGCCGAGACTACCAGCCGACAAGGCAGTTCTGCTCCATCTGTAGAATCACCGGACACCGACCAGACGTCTGCCCCAAGCCAACGGTTCGTGCGTGCAACGTTTGCAACTACATTAACCCAGACGCCGGACACACTTGTGTTCCGAAGTGCGCCCTGTGCGGGGGGGCCCATCTCACCGCCGCAACAGAGTGCAACAACAAGCTCAAACGCATTCCACCCAGATGGAAGCCTGCCTCCACCACCACACCCAAAACCCAACGACAGCGCCGCCCGGTCACTCACTCGACCAAGGCGGCTGACCTTCGCCCGCGATGGTTCAGCTCCGAGCGGGAAGGCTCCGACTTCGACTACTCGGAGTCTCCGAGCATCTACGGATCTCGGTCCGGTTCCAACCCGAGGTCCAGGTCCAGGTCCCGCTCCTGTTCTCGCCCACGGTCTCACTTTCGGTCGCCCAGACGGCGATCTCGGTCGACGCCCAAGCAAGGACAGCAGGCAGCACCAGCCATCGCGGTACTCAAAGACAAGGGGCCCCAGCAACACCACCGAAAGACCAAGGAAGCCTATGTCAAGAGGAATACCAGTAAAGAACACGAGGTAAGCTTGGCAGCAGTAGCCTCCCCCTCGTATAAAAAACCACAGACGCCACCATCGGTGAAATTGGAACAGGAACTCGCCACCATGCGCGCACAGATACAGACACTCACACAAGAAAACAGACAACTCAAACAACAAGTGACACAGCTCACACAAATACCACAAGAGGCGGCTCCACACAAGGACATCATTGACCTCCAAACCCATGTCGATGCCATCCGCACCCAGATGCAAGCCTTTATGGACGGTACACGCGCCCAGTTGGAACAAATAACACAGACTGCAATACAACGGACAGATGCAGCAATAAAACATATGGAAGCCACTGTAGACAGCAAGCTTAAGAGCCAGCTTCACTCCGTAAAAGTACGAAAGACACTACGACAGAACCTTTACAAGGTCAAACCTGTAGCAGCACCAAACCAAATCGTAACATCACCGACCACAACGTCCAACAATGCCTAGACCATACAGGCAAGTCAAAGAAAACTTAGAAATTTGGCAATGGAACTGCCGTGGGTACCGCAGGAAGAAAGGGCTGCTGGCACAATTGATCGCTCATTCCTCAAAACCACCAGGGGTCATAGCCCTACAAGAGCCCGGTACCCGACCAACACTACATGGCTACGAAGAATATCACACAAGTCAAGACGACAAGTGGAAGGTAGCCACACTAGTAGACAGAAACATCACAACCATACAACACAAACCCATAGACGGCGTGGACGTACTACATGTACTTCTCGAAATAATATACAAAGGCAACCAGAAACAGAGCGCCTTCGTACTCAACATTTATTGCCCCCCTAGCCAAAGGCGGGCCAACATAGGAAAACTCTTTGGGGACACCCTCCGCCTCGCTAAAGACAGTCCCCTGGTAATCCTGGGCGACTTCAACGCTCAGAACACCCTGTGGGGGTACCAGAGGCAGGATTGGAAGGGTCTCCAGCTACAAACACTAATTGAACAGTGTCACCTTACACTCATTACAGACCCGAACATACCGACGAGGGAAGGGAACAGCGTAACACGCGACACCACTCCCGACCTCGCCTTCATCACTCAAACCACTCGAGCCGAATGGCTCAACACACTCGAAAACCTAGGCAGCGATCACTTCATATTAAACATAACACTACAGACTGGACGCCTACGCAGGCAGATCGGCACAGCTAAACTCACTGACTGGCGAAAAATCAGGGAAGCCCAAGAACAGGACGCCGACACAATCACGAATCTGGAAGATTGGTGCGACAACCTCCGTCGACATAAACAACGCCACACAAAGGAAATCGCCAGAACGGAAGAGACCCCAGAGGTGGATCCCCACTTACTACACCTGTGGGATGCGAAACGGGGCCTTACCCGCCGCTGGAAAAAACAGAAACATAACAGGAAATTGAAGACGCGCATAGCACAAATAACAGCGGAAGCAGAGGAATATGCCATGCAACTCGCTTCCGCGAACTGGTATAGATTCTGTGACTCCTTCGGTGGCACGCTGGACACGGCGAAGACGTGGCACATCCTCAAAGCAATCCTGGACCCCACCAAAACCAAAGGAGAAGGACACAGGGCTCTGGAACGGTTACTACACACCTACCCAGGCAGCCAACAAGACCTCATCGATGCCATCAAGACCAAGTGCTATGGAGATCCCACTCCCACACAACCATGTAGAACACCCTACACAGGACAACCCAACCCGCTAATGGACGAACCTATCACCGAAAATGAAATGAGAGCGGTTATCGCAGCCACCACCCGTAACACAGCGGCGGGTACGGACCAGATCACAAATTCGATGATCAGAAACCTGAGCGACAAGTCTATCTCCGCGCTCACAGCCTATCTCAACAAACACTGGGAACAAGGTACGGTACCGGCGATGTGGAAACACGCACGAATAATTATGATCCCCAAACCGGGCAAGAAATTGGCAATTGAAAACCTCAGACCCATATCGCTCACCTCCTGCCTCGGCAAGGTGTACGAAAAAATTATAAACACGAGACTACAGAGACACTTGGAAGATAACAAACACCTGCCGGACACCATGTTCGGTTTCCGCGCAGGCCTGTCCACACAAGATGTGCTACTCCAAATCAAGGAAGAAGTCCTCAGCAACGTTTCCCGCTGCGGCGAACACGTCCTCCTAGCAATCGACATCAAAGGGGCTTTCGACAACGTCAGCCACCAAGGAATCCTAGAAGGGCTGGCCAACACCAACTGCGGCGTGCGAACGTACAAGTATGTCCAGAGCTTCCTGAGCCACCGCACGGCGGAGCTGAAGATGGGAGAGATCCAGACCCCAGTGTACCACCCTCCCAACAAGGGAACACCACAAGGTGCTGTCATCTCTCCCACGCTGTTCAACGTCGCCATGATCGGCCTCGCAAGCAAACTGCAGGACGTAGCGGGTCTGCGGCACGCAATCTACGCAGACGATATAACACTCTGGACCACAACAGGGTCCCTCGCTGAAAAAGAAGAACGCTTGCAAACTGCAGCAAATCTAATCCAAGAATACGTCAGCCAGCGGGGACTACAATGCTCGCCCGAAAAATCTGAGCTCCTACGAGTCTGGCGAGGCCGGGGTAACCACGCAGTCCCCACAGACCCAACAAGAAGACTCGAGGTACGCCTAAACGGGGGCCTCATACCAGAGAAGCCATTGCTGAGGGTGCTGGGCATGTGGTTGCAGTCCAACCAGCGCGCTACACACACCCTTACACTCCTCAAAACCAGTGTAAAGGCGATATCACGCATGATCTCCCGCGTAACATCCAAGAACAGAGGAATGAAGGAAAGGGACACCCTCCGACTGGTCAGTAGTCTGGTGGTGAGCAGAATGACATACAGCCTGCCTTACTACCACCTCACACAGTCCGAGACGAAGCAGGCCGACACACTTTTGAGGATGGCATTCAAGACCGCTCTCCGCCTGCCGATGAGTACATCGACTGAAAAATTATTGGCGCTAGGGTTGCACAACACCCTCAGCGAACTGACAGAAGCCCATTACGTCTCGCAACAACAGAGACTAGCGCGGACTCACACGGGCCGGCAGGTCCTACAAACCTTGGGGTTCCCAGCAATAACAACACGAACCCAAGAAACCTGCTTAATACCTCGTCACGTCCAGGACAGGTTTCACGTTGCCCCGATACCACGCAACATGGACCCTAACCTACACTCCGGCAGGAGGAGAGCAAGGGCCCAGTACATGGAGAAAGCGTTCAGGTTCAATACCACGGCCCGTTTTACGGACGCCGCCATGTATGGGACGAACAACAAGGGCGCAGTGGCAGTGGCATGCGACCACCGAGGCAACGTTACCTCCGCTGCATCGACCCGCCCCTGCACGATCACGGAAGCCGAAGAGATGGCCATCGCGTTAGCCATCCGCGAGGGCCTACGCGCAAACCAACCACTGACGATCCTTACGGATTCCCAGCAGGCCTGCCGCAACTTCCTACAGGGAAGAATTGGAAGACCTGCAGCACAAATCCTAGCACGAATACTTAAGGAGGACCCTGAGGACTTCACCACCCAAACCATCATCTGGATACCGGGCCACACTGGCATCACGGGCAACCTGCAGGCCGACAGAGCAGCTCGAGGATTCGTACATAACCGAGCACTCATCACGCCGGCTGCAGAAGACCCGGACCCTGTCGACCTCGAGTATTCAGCCATCGTTAACTACCACAGAGGGCGTCGCTTGCGATATCCACCACCCCATCGAAATCTAAAGACAGAAGATGCCGCTGCCTGGCGTAGGCTCCAGACAGGCACTTACACGAACCTACACATATTACATCGGATACACCCCACAGCCTACACAGACGAATGCCCATGGTGTGGGGCCACGCCAACCCTCTACCACATTACGTGGGAGTGCACACTACAAAACATAGAACACCTAGACACGAACACCACGAGGGAGCAATGGGAGGCACTGCTGTCCAGCTCGGCCCTCGACGACCAGCTCAAGCTGATAAAGAGAGCGGAGAAGATGGCAAGAGCCAGCGGAGCCCTGGACTAAGGGCCCCGACCATTAGCGGTTTTCTGATTATTCTTTTTATAAAGTTTATCTATCTATCTATCTGCCTTTATTTCAGTGCTGCCAATTACGAATTAACGTTGCACTTACTATACTTTCGCAAAAGTGCCTCCTCGTTAGCAGAAGAACATTGCCAATACGAGGAGTAGTGATTTATGTACACATAGAGGCGAATTTGCTTAATAGCGAAAATATCTAAATCGTCTGAATCGATCGTATTGTGCAAGGAGACTTACTAAACGAAAATGACGAAATTCCTGGCAAGCTTCAGATCTGCGATCACTAGATGTGGTATAAAGTAATTATTTTACATCATTATTGATAGAGCTTTGATAATTGGCCACGTTATTATGGCGTTTTTTTTACAATAAATGATTGCTCTTTCAAGTTCTCCAACAGGAGAGGTTAAATTGCTTCACCTGTCTCAGGCAGTTCTTAAAGTGATTTTTCTAAAAAATAAAATGAGAAAGGTACATCCAGTACACACGGCAAAAATGATTCAGTACAAAATCCCTTTTGTTTTGCCATTACAGATGGCTAGAGAAGCGGTGATGAAGAAAAGAACAGAAAAAAAGGAACAATTTTAGGGCGTCTCACTGGTGCTCGCTCGAGACGCTACCTCGTTACATTACCTGTAGCAATTACACGGACGCTGGTGCTTTGCTGATGGCTTTTAATCTGGCGTTGTTGGGTGGAGACTGATCGCTGCGAGGTCTCGCTTAACATAGCCGAGACAGATGGGAAGAGACGGCGGGTTTGTCCGGTCGCTATCGCGCAATGAACGCTTAAACTGCGCCGCCCAGTGTTGCGACAACTATTAGGGGAACATGAACATACAAATACGAAACTAATCCATTAGAAATATATCATTGCCTTTTCTGTAACATATAAACCGTGCAACGAAATACTATCTTTTAGTTTGTGGGTACTTGAAGGTCACCATTTCTTTAAAAAATTAATTTTTTTTACATGAACGCTAATATGCCGCTGTGCTTGCTGCCAGCTGCGTTTAATTTTGTAAATTTGCAGCTCATTGTTCGAAAGATTGAAGAGCAGAGAAAATGTATGAATGCGCATGTGCCAGTCGCGAGGCTTCTGTAAAACAAGGCTCGTGACCTTCGAGCTCGGTAGAAACCGAACTCGCCGAAATTCGCGGGCATCCCAGAAAGCGCATTCAGTGTGACTCCCTCACTTTCATCCCCGGGCCTCACACTTTCAGGTACAGAAAAGGTGTACGACAAGCCACACTTCCCGAATAATTGCGCAGTAATAACTACAGCTTGCTTCAACGGCGTCTGTAGACTGACACAGAGAGTCGAGAAGGAGGAGGCGAAGAAAATCGCTTATACTTTCTGAAAACTGTTACAGAGCAGCCGTGTTCGACCAAGAAAAGGCAAGTCGCTCTCAGTTCTTAAAGGCCCGAGCCACGGAGCCCTAATGCATTATGTACACAGTTGAGTCGGAGGCGAGTCGAAATTAGGGGTTACTCAGCAAAGAGGGGAACCAACTCAACGGAGCGAGTCGCACAAGATTATTTGTACGCGGCAAACAATTACGCGCATGCAAGACTTTAGGAACGAGAGTGGCTCCAAGCACGTCGATGTGGGGCGGCGGGAGTAACTTCGAGGAAGGCAGCAGGCAGAAAGGTATGTACCCGGCGCTGTCTGCTATTCAATTAGCGGGTATACCTCAGCGGCGAAGGAAGCGAGGCCGTTTTTCGGAGGAAGGCTAACGATTCGCGACTCACGTGCCTTTTTTCTTCGAACCAGTTCTCGTGTGATCGCAGTGCTATATTCTTGCGTGACCGTGTCAAGGGAAGTCGCTCGTCGTCGATTCAGTGACATTAGTCGAGTTTGAATGCCCTACGCAGTTCTCGGGAGCCAGAATCAGGAGAATTGTTCGCGAACACTGACGGAACATCTTGGCAACAAACGGACATGCATCATGCTTTCTGAAAAGCGGAAGTGGCTGTGGTTTTCAGTGGTACAACGGCCATTTCCTGATCGAAAGAAATTTAGGTTGCGAATAAGAAGTAAGGAATTATTTGTATCGTAGAGTTACTACTGCATCCAATTTTGGACTCGCGTTACCTAAGGCTATAGGCCGCCGATATACCAAAAGGAGAGTAATCGCTTCTGCAGCGGACTGAAGTTCTCGTTTTATCGACTGCGCAGAATCACCAAAAAGTACTTGTGTGTTAAGAGATGCGTTTTTACTCAGAAATAGGCACTCGAAATGCGTTAGGTACAATTGAATTGGAAATAAATTTTATTTGCTCCGTTAATCGAATGCTTGCTCTCTTGCTAAATAATATCTTTGGTAATGCCAGTAGAAAAACAAAGCCCGCTCCTGATACAATGTACAGCGGCGAGGAAAGTATGAAGACAGTGGTTCCGCGAAAAAGTAAATTCTTTTTCGTAGCCTGGGACATGCCGGCTGAAATCAAGAGTTTTTAGCTTATGTGCGCGTGTTCCACAAGTGCAATGCATTGGAGCAATTGCGCGTTGCGGAGCTGTGCCAGAAGACATTGTAATTTTATTGCGATACTCGAGACAAATTTTCACTGTCGCCGTCGTCGTGATGTTTTGTACAAAGTCTTAAGTGTGATAAGATAGCGTCCCACGCGTTGTATAGGCTGTGGGCATGAGGGAAAGCGAGCGATGGTGAGCCGAGGAGTATCGTGGTTTTATGTGTGCCGTCTACCCGCGGGTCCAATGTCGGAGGTCACGTGACCGAGCGCGTGTTAGGAAAGGAGAGCGCGCGTCTCCTCCTTTAGCCCGACCTTGGCTGTGCATTAATATCCGCAGGACTGACCGCATGCGCGGCATGCGCACTCTATCTTGGAGATAAATTCCGGTGGGTGCAAAAGTAAGGGATAAGCATAGATGGCTGGTGGCTTCATTCGCGTTGTCTCCCCCTCGTCTAGTGTTGGAGGTTGCGTAATCCGAAGTTTCGGAGACGTGGTGAAGCGAAAGGCTGCACGAAGCGATCTTTTTTGCTGTCGGCGCTCTTCATAACGGCAGCGCTGTGACAGTGAGTGCTCGCGGTCATCGAGTGAGATCTGTTCATGTTTGCCAGTGCACACGCGACAGCATGCTTGTAGAGTTGATTAGTAAGCGAGTGTTTGCTGTAATTTATACAGCTGATAAAACTAGGACCCTTACTTTGTGCAGTTGTCTAATATACTTTGCTATCGTCATCAACGCTTCGCCTTACTGGCAAAGCTGCCACTTTCTTTATCAGAACAGCGACGGCAGTTAACGCATACACAGAAGGAGGCAAGGCGAGTGCCGACAGAATGGCTGTTGTATTGTCTCCTTCGTCTGTGTACTAGTTAATTAGCGCTGCTGTTTTGACTAGTACGAATCACCAACTAGCCCAACAAGTAGCACTCCTGCGACTTTTTTGTCGCGTGTTCTAGCATATGCCCCTTCTTTTTGCTGAAGCCATTGTCACCAAACTTTGGCTTCCCCGACTGTACAACCGCAACCAAAGTACTTGTGCTCCTGTATTGCAATATATTACAGTTTCTTTGAGCTTTTCCCTTTCGTGAGAAGTGCAGCATTCATGAGCAAAGGGCACATGGCAAGAACGTACCTCAGCTTCGTATCTCTACTGACTGTCTGCTACGTCGATTCTGTCGTCGCAGCAAGAGTCGGTCAAGGCTTTGTTGACTTTTCTACGTGACAGTGGCCTATTAGAAAGACTATAATGACCCCATTTCATCCCTTTTCATATTTTTTTCTCACGCTTTTATTTTTGTCACGCTCTTCTTTCCGTCTTTACTTCCCCTTTTACTTCCCCTAGTGCAGAGTGAACCAGACCTAAAACCTCCGGTTTTAGATCTGGTTAACCTCCTTGCCTTTATCTCATTTGCATCTCTCTCTTTCTCTCTGCTGCGTCGATAAAATATATATATATATATATATATATATATATATATATATATATATATATATATATATATATATATATATATATATATATATATATATATATATATATATATATATATAATTTTATCGACGCAGCATTCGTGGAATGCTTGAACCTGAAATCATTTGATACAAGCCTTGTGTAAACCAGGCAGAAGCACGTAGCCTTTCACGCGTGCCTTGAGTGCCAAGCCTTGTTCAAGAGAAACAACTTTGTTTCGAGATAAAGTAAGAATGGCGTGTATATATATATATATATATATATATATATATATATATATATATATATATATATATATATATATATATATAAGAATGCTTGCACAATGGCATTCGTCCAGTGTTCCTGATGGAAACCAGATTCAACACTGCGCACCTTCTACAAAGAAAAAAAGGAGAAGAAATTAATTGGTATCAGTTGTATTTTATAGCTACGATTCTCTGCCATTATTCTCAGCTTTTTTATTGGACCTCTGACTTTGCGTGGCCCGCGAGGATGCACGAAATACGTGCGAGACGAGCAGAAATTCGGAGGAGGAAAGCCCGCTTGAGTGAAGGGCTGTCGACTGCAACTTCGACCGTGTTATTGCCGCAAGAGGACGGCCGTGTTTTATTACGACTCGTACGAAGCCGCTAGGCGCGACGTGAAGCACGCGACTGATAAAAACGAAGCACGGTCACGTCGCGTCTTCGCACGCTAAAATAAACGAACCACCCAGAACAGAACGCTATGACGCCGTCTGCGGGGTCACGTATTCAGGACAGGCATGTATGTATACGGAGCGCCGTGTTCCCGATTGCGAAATCTGATCGCTCCTTTCTTCTTCTTTTTCTTTCCGACAAATTGTTTCGAGTTCTCTTCACCTTGCTCTCTGAGAGTCTTCACGATTTGATATTTTCCACTGCGCAGCGACGTTATAATGAGATGCGTGACGGGACGCGTTTGTTTAGCGAGATCCTAAGATTCGATTCACATGGCGGGAATGTTATAATGAAATGTGAAGCAGTCGAAAGCCGCCGACAAGTAGTGCGGCACGTTATTGTAGGAATGCCATTGCATTCGTGGAATGCTTGAACCTGAAATCATTTGATACAAGCCTTGTGTAAACCAGGCAGAAGCACGTAGCCTTTCACGCGTGCCTTGAGTGCCAAGCCTTGTTCAAGAGAAACAACTTTGTTTCGAGATAAAGTAAGAATGGCGTGTGTGTATATATATATATATATATATATATATATATATATATATATATATATATATATATATATATATATATATATATATATATATATATATATATATATATATATATATATATATATATATATATATTGACACGTGTCCTTATCTTTATCGGGTGACAACGTTTGGCCGCCTAACAAATGTTATCGCGCAGTGCAGGACGCGCCTGCATGTAAAAGAAGTTTCTGGAATCTTATCGATGGTTCCGTCCACTGTCCTTCACCGCAACTTGTGTAATCTGATTGCATGCATGCGCGGCGCGAATAGTGTAGAACTTTGTGGAAGACACGCGGGCCCCATCGGTTCATCTAGAAAATTCGACGACTGATCTATAAAAGCCGACGCGCTTGACCCGCCGATGAGATTTTTCGACGATCGCCGACTGTGTTCGCCGCTCTCGTTGTGCTATAAGTGTAGCCTGTTTTGTGGGCACAGGTTCGCCCAATAAAATCTAGTTTTGCCTTTCACAGTATTGCTACTGTGTTCTTAACGTCACCACCACGTGACAATATATATATATATATATATATATATATATATATATATATATATATATATATATATATATATATAAATGGTATGAACTAATATGATAAAGTACTACGGCAGAACTCACCTGCGTTGACTGTCGACGGTAATGCGAATAGTAATCAAGCGTTGTAGCGACAGATCACATTCCTGAAGTCGCGTTTACTTAAGACGTGTTGTGGTAATTCTGAGACTTTCGTTGCTTCGGCTATACGCCACGTGCTCCGATATCGTCACGCTTTGCTATTGCGCTCGTAAGCCAATGGTGCCCATAAGCATGGTGACACGACTTCGACTGCATGGCGCCGATGATATGACGACGATGACATGACGACTGTCGGATGACAAAGCTGGAATGATGACGATGCAACGACCATGAAGGTACCAGGACTGCGAGCTCGAAACCAGTAGCCCTAAGTTATTAGATAACATTGGTCACTGAGTCGTGGTAGAAGGCGTGACGACGATTGCATGCCGAGAGTAAAATCTCGAAGCTAGGATGACGACTATAGAACGACCACGAGGGCATCACGACCAGAGGCGCATGCGTAGTGGCCAAAGCACATAGACGAACTTTGGCCACTGGATCGGCGTAAGAGGCTAATTAGATAGATAGATAGATAGATAGATAGATAGATAGATAGATAGATAGATAGATAGATAGATAGATAGATAGATAGATAGATAGATAGATAGATAGATAGATAGATAGATAGATAGGCTCAAAAGAGTTGACGTAGGCAAAAATTATATTCGCCTTACAGCAAAGACAAGAGAGACAGAAAACACGAAGAAGAAAGGCAGGGAGTTCAGCCGGACGAACAAAGACACATGCGCCCTGACAACTGCACCAACACAAAAGCTCATCTTATATTGATTTTGATCTCTTTGTTATAGCATAAGGGATATGATAGGAATACAGCAATATGTATTAGCGATCAAACGTGACCGGATAAAGTCGGGATTTTTGTTGGACGCGTCATGCACAGCAGATACTCAATTCAAAGGGATTATGTAGGAAACATTCTTTAAACGCCTAGGCATTCCTATGCTTACTGGACGACGTCCGTCCGTCACACATAACAAAGTGCGGGCTGATCCCGGAGGTAGTGCAATACCGGGCTTTCTCGCGACGGAAGTGAAGCAGGCTTCAAGCACTCAGCTAAGTGAAGCCAATAGTGCATACATTCTTTGGAATAACGGATGAAAAATAGATAGAGCAGCGAGCGATTTTCTCTTCATGCTGCCTGTCGCTTCCACGCGAACGAAGCGACGAGAACACAGTGCTTACAAAGCTTTCAGCACACGCCGCACCCTGCTCTTTTCGCAGATCGCTTTCGAGATATGGGCCCGCGCGCCTCTCTTCAACGTGATGCGCGCGAGGCTATCAACAGTGGGCATTCCCTGTCCGCATAGCAGATGTCGTTCAAGATATGGTCCACGCGGCTCATAAGTGTTCTAAGCGGATGGATAAGGCGCTAAGCAGCGATACCAGCTTATAAGCAATAGGGGACTATAATGGTCGGATCAATTGTGATAAGGTTTAAAAGGACCGATAAGGGTTGATAAAGGTAGGACCAAGTCCAGTAAGATTGATAAGGACCGATGAGTCGGATCATGTCCATAAGGTTGATAAGGACAGATAAGGGTTGATAAAGAATGGATCAGGTTCGATGAGGTTGACAAGGACAGATAAGAGTTGATAAGGGTCAGAGCGATACCGTTAGGGTTGATAACGACCGATGAGGGTTTATAAGGGGCGGATCGAGTCCAATAAGGTTCATAACGACCGATAAAGGTGTGAGGGTCGATAAGAGTTGGATCGAGTCCGATCAGGTTGATAACAACTGATAAGGGTTGATAAGGGTTTATACAGGTCGGATCAAGAGCCAACAGATTACAAGGCCAATAAAGCATACATTTATTGAACCATCTACTGCTTCCTCAATCGCGGTGAACAACACACGTCTCATCGTACGCGTGGAGATGAGCAAGTGGCACAATGCTTACGCATGCTTAGACAACTCCAGTGGAGTTTCTGCATAATTTTTTTATATCTAACTCCAATAAAATGGTGACACCTAACGGTCACCCGTGGCAGGATCATTAAGTTGCTTGTAGTGATCTGCACTGTACGGTAAGGAACAGACGACAAAGGGGAACAACGCATCATACGATACCCATGACCTGGATACTACGTGACATGTTTCTGAGAACTACCTTACGGGAATATATAGCCATTCGAAAGTAGCTAATTAAATCCTGGAATCCTGCGAAAAGTCTCACCGCTTCCCTGTGATTGATACTTACCTTGTATACCCTGTTGTTTTCTTCAGTTGCTTGCTTTCTTGGCCTGAACGCTTATGTGCCCATTAATTCAAGTGTATCGTCGCGCCCACCACATTGCTAATCAATTCCAGAGCGTCGACGCCACATAGTAGTGCTCATCATTACGTGCGTATTTGTGTTTACTTTTCCGCTTCTGCTCTGTTCGGTGCCATTTCTGTATATTCATTTTACATCGAATTGTTTGGGGAAGTGCGAACATTTCCGATGTAATCAAATAAGTTTATAAATCAACATCAAAGTGCCTGTATGAATCATGCAGCTTCTAACTGGTCGGCACCTCAATGGGAGTCTGAGTCGAGGCGAAAAAAAGAGAGCGCACAAGCCGCATGAGTGTGACTCTTCACCTTTGGCGGTAAACCACCTACCCTATTCCATGTGTTCCACCTAACGTTAGCCAAGGTGATTGACGAAAAAAAAAAAGATGAAAAAGTTACGTTACAAGATACGATTATAAGCTCTACAGTGTTCTGTAATCAGAGGTATGAAGGTGGAATACCATAGGTCTTAAAACCATATCTTGCACCGTGTTTTTTTTACTCTCTTGTTTCTTGAACAGTTTGGCTAACGTTAGCTGGGACACCCTCATATAGCGGTCCGTGTGCCTTGCTGAGTCAGTCGGTGTTAGTGGACCGACTTCACGCACGCAGGCTGGTGCTGCACGACCTGACGCGTTGGTCAGCCGGGGCGGACACGCGAGCTCGACAGACAATTTTCAGACCGAGAACCAGACTCGATCGTCCCGCTTCTGTCGGATACGTGCAAGCTTCCAGTGTGCTTGCGGTGCCGAAGGCAGTTTACAGCGACAAAATGGCTAGAAGTGGCAGTATTGCTTACAAAAAAAAAAGAGTAGAAGAAGGCTGTCGAAGATTGTGTTGTGGTTATTTCTATACAGTATAGTTATAGTGATATAGTGATTGGGTGAGGGAACAAATTCGAGTTAATTACATCTTAGTTCAAATCAAGAAAAAGAAATGGGCATGGGCAGGACATGTAAGGAGGAGGGAAGATAACCGATGGTCATTAAGGGTTGCGGATTGGATTCCATGGAAAGGGAAGCGTAGCAGGGGGCGGCAGAAAGTTAGGTGGGCGGATGAGATTAAGAAGTTTGCAGGGACGACATGGCCACAATTAGTACATGACCGGGGTAGTTGGAGAAATAAGGGAGAGGCCTTTGCCCTGCAGTGGGCGTAACCAGGCTGATGATGATGATGATAGTTATAGTGACCCGCCGCGACTCATCTACTCAACGCGTCATGGACGTATACGCGAGCGCAAACCCGGATGATGGAAGAAGTCGTTGCGGCTACAGCAACGAAGCCGCGGACAGAATCGGCGTTTCTTCTCGTCGCACCCTTACGTCTAGACGTTTTGCGCTCGAGTAAACAGGCTCGTATACCAGTGGCTTTCGTGTGTGATGCGCTGGAGTTGTTACCCCCGACAGTAATCCGGGCATCGATCGTCAATCTGATACTCACGCATGTTAACTCAAGTGATGGGGCCCCAGGAAAACTGCAGAAGGCACTTGCGCTTCCCTCACGAACAATGCGGGAAATATACGGCGGCAACGCCTAATGGAGCGCGGATGAAACCAATAAGAAAAGCGGCGCCCGTGTTCTTTATGTGCTCTCCCTTGACTGCCAGCCGACGGCAAATAGGCAACTAGCATTCTCAGTGCCTACAGTGGCACTCTCTCCGTGTTTTAAGCCTTTCACTGTTACTCTGTCCTTTCCGGTTCCGGCAGTGTTTCCACAGGCTACGTCGAATGCAGTTCTGCTTCGACGCGATGGACGTTCCCAATTGCAACAGCATCGGAGTGGAGTCACTCAGGGAGTGGTGGTGCGATTACTTTACGCGATCACGTCCGCCTGGCAGTTAGTGCTCCAACATTGTTTCGCGAGGACGTGGCAGGCAAGGAATATGTGCAAATAGGCAACCGCGCAAGACGAAAGAAACAAGTTGTTTTCGTGCGTAGCTGACGTCCCTTGGCTTACTTCCTTCGTTGACTGCATCGTCGAGGCAACCCCAGAATGCCTGTCCTATTTGTCTTTCCTTTTTTGGTATTCAGCACTAGTAACAAGAACAGGGAAAGTTAAGGGTAAGTGCTTTTCCTTGGTTCTTGAGGATATACGCGGGAATCCGACACGTGCGGGAAGTAGTCTCTGGTTTTGCTATCTTTACTTACGCAGAGCCTCAGGGCCATGGTGAGCAGCGGTAGCTGTTACGCCTCGTTGGCGTTTGCAACGACTTGGTTCATACAGCTTGTTGCTCTATAATTACGTTATAGCTGTGGCTACATTATTCATAGGTCGAAGCCAGGCGGGACAACATCTTTCACGATGTACGGTAGCACCCAACAGTTCGGCGTTATTCCGCCTCTAATTTTTTTTTCGGAACTGACTTTACACAAGGTATGCATGTTACATGTTGCGTGCTCTTCTAGTTCACTGTCCGGTAGTCGCGTTGTTTGCAAGATTAGAGTGGATAGTTGGGCGAGTTGCTCATACATTGTTACTTGTTACATACATGTTTTTGTGTAATAATAAAGCTAAAACAGTTTTTTACGTGCAGTTCTAGTAGAATATGAACCATTGTGATCAACGGAACGGTGCCTGCCTGGCTCTCCGAGAACGATGCCAATCCGAAGTCACAATATACCGGCATTCCCATGCATACCAAAGCGCAGCAGCGCCGGATTTCCCTCTAGGTAATATAGTGAGAAACTCTATGTTGGTAAAGCCCAACGAAAATGTGCCGAGCGTCTCAACACACTCGCTTGACCGCGAGGAGTTCATATCTCGAAGGATCGCTCAGAGGCGTTCAATTGGACATTAATGCTGTCGCATTCACAACACATAAGAACTGCTTAGGTGTCCTTGGATCTTTCTTTTCTTTCCCTCTTTCTTTCTTTCTTTCTTTCTTTCTTTCTTTCTTTCTTTCTTTCTTTCTTTCTTTCTTTCTTTCTTTCTTTCTTTCTTTCTTTCTTTCTTTCTTTCTTTCTTTCTTTCTTTCTTTCTTTCTTTCTTTCTTTCTTTCTTGCAGCACACACATGCCGCATCCTGTGGTGCATATTTGCTCCGGCATGTGTTTTGCCCTCAGGCGGCCAGGTCAGGCCTCAAATAGCAAGACACTCTCATTTGTTTATATTGACAACGATAAAGTGTCAATGTCACGCCATCTGCACCTTTGCGTTGCGCGTGTGCGAAGCTTGCGCCCTTATTCTGTCCTTTGAATAACTAAATCAGTTAATAGTTGGCGTTTTGTACGCTTCCCTCGTACGTATCTTCACGATGTAGCTGCACAGAGCGAAAAAGCGTGGACACGCGAGAAGAAAAGAAAGGATGAGAGCTGAAGTCAAACCAAACCCTATGGTCCGCGCATGCACGCTCGCATGGGTTACGTTAACTTTTGTTTTCTTTTCCCCATTCCTCCGTGTATTAAATGTCAGCTTGAAGTCACCGCCCATCCTGTCTCCTGCCATGTGTCCTCGTTTTTTCTCTCGGTGTAGCTACATCAGCTAATCGTACAAGATCGAAGCTTCTGCGCTTCCGAATGGGCCTCTCCCTGGAGCCCAGAACAATGTTTAGCTGTAACTTTGAATTCGTATCGGATGCCCCGATCAAAGTGTTTCTTACGCCAATGCATGTTGGCCTTGCTGGGCATTGTCGCTGGGCATCGGAGCGGCAGATTGATGGGTATTCGTTCAGGCGAGATGCATCCAAGCGTATTCTCTCTCGGGTGCCTCGCAATTTTATTTCGGTTGCTGGCTACAGTACACTGGCCGATGGCGATTCCGCTGAAAGGTATTTCTTCTCGGCGCTTCGCTCCGGTACACTGATATCCCGTGCTACTCGCTCGACGTCCAAGCGTTAAGAAACTGTCCGGGATCTCAGAATTGCGGTAAGCTTGGAACAGCAACACAGACGACAGCACAAAAGGCGGGTTCGCGTATATATATAGCAACTTCGACGCGATCGCCGGAGCGACATAAAGGCATACATACCTAGTCGTCTCGTCCCAGGCAGGTGCATCCGATGGAATGAACCGGGGCCGCCCCACGCACGCGTATATCAGGACGCGAGTGCATACGAGCAGTTTGCGTGCGTGTGCACCTCATTGGGTCACCGGGGTTGTTAGGGAGCAGAGAAACGAAAAGCACGGCTGCTGCTGCGGCGACGGGCTCTGCTATGCAGGGCTGATGACGTGGCTGTCCACGGTCGTTATTTGTCGTGTGCATGCATGCGACGAGAGTTGCAGGGATGGATGGCGCCTGGCTTGCCTTCGAGTCATATATATATATAAATATCGAACGAGAAGAAAGGGGGCTAACCGAGTGGCTCGATTTTTATTATTCATATCACGAGAAGCCAACAAACAATGGCACCAAAGACAACACAGGGGAAATTACTCGTTCTTACTAATTGGATTAAAGAAATGATAAATTAATGGCAATGAGAGTGGATGAAAAACAACTTGCCGCAGGTGGGGAACGATCCCACGTCTTCGTGCGATTCTCTAACCAATCGAGCTACCGCGGAGCCGTTTCCCCATCCACTTTCTTAGGTGTTTATGTGTTATTACTAGAACTAACCTTGGAAGTGTTAGCCAGCACCACCACAACGAGACCGGATGTTATCCTTCTCCATGAACCCAACTGCACCCCCACATTATCCGGCTACGAAACACTCGAGAGGGGAGATCCGCAAGTGAGAGCCCGGGTATCTAAGGGGATCACAGCCACTTTCCACACCATTGACACCAATATACCACATCAAATATTAGAAATTCTTGCTAGAGACGTGATACACAACAAGCCTTTTTATATTAAATATATATACCTTACCTAAATAACGTTCCCACAACTTCCATTACCTTTTTACAGAATTTTGAAAATTAGGCCACCAGCTTCTCATTTGCGGTGACCTTAACGCCCCGCACAAGACATGGGGGAACTTCAGCGATACCACAAAGGACACCAGGCTGTGGGACCTAACCCTGAACTTATGTTTTACCTTATTTACGACCTAACCTAGCCCACGTGCGAATGCACGAGTGTAACTTGTGAAACATTCCCGGACCCCTAACCTGAACTTATGTTTTACCTTATTTACGACCTAACCTAGCCCACGTGCGAATGCACGAGTGTAACTCGTGAAACATTCCCGGACCTCACGTTCCCTAGAGGATTGGGAGGAAAATGGACATGGGCAAATATGAGCGAGGCGTTGGGAAGTGACCACACTCTGCCTCTATCTCGCATTAGGGTGCCAGAACGTAAAGTTAGGATCATTAATTGGACACTTTCCCGCAAGAACTGGACTCAAGTAGACGAATCCGAAAACTAAAACGCCTGGCTTGAATCCATCCAATTAGACCTTGACAAAGCTACCAAATGCATATCAGATATCTACACAATCCTTGACATTTATCCGCATCTTCTACACTTCTGTGAGGCACGCAGGGGTCTAACTAAGAGATGGAAAAGACAGAAGCTCAACCGCAAGGTCAAACTCCGCGTTGCCAAAAGTACACAGGAGGCACAGGAATATGCGACACAGCTGATCCGAAATGATTGTCGAGGGCTGTGAGACAAAATCTCGGTTACCCTAGCCACAGCAAGGACATGGGCGATACTCGGAGCGCTTATAGACTCCAGGAACACCAAAACACACAACAAACAAAACAACAGCTCTTATGCAAATATAGAGGCGATTTTGAATAAACTTCAACTTCAATACTTCAAAAACAAGGACAGTCTCCTACGTGACCTGGAAGCCTGGCACATAACGAAAGGTTCCCGCCCACAAATACTATGATTTTGGGGCGGGAATTCACCACAACGAACGCCCAACAACCCTCAATGGCGAAATTACCCCGAGGCCGAAACCACACTCGAGGCCGAAATCGGTTCCTGGCACTCGGAGTGCAAAACAATTAGAGTGAGCTACTCGAGGCACAATGTGTTAGTCAACTACAACGGCTCAGACTCACGCCCCCGGGCAGGCACCTCCTAGGACGGCTAGGGCACTCCCAGCATTACCATGCCCACCGAACCGCACCCGAACTACCTGCCCCTTTATTACCCTTATTCCAGGTAGCACTGATACAGCGAAAGATGCACCCCGATTACAGCGAAGGAACACGAAAGGCTCGTGTCAAACACCTTCGTAAACTCGCTGAATCTCAGCCTACGGGTACGGTCTACTACACGGACACTGCCTCAGACCAGAGAGGGCAGGTGGCTGATAGATTACAAACACAACATCACATCATCAGTGACCGTCCTTAACGCCAGATCGAGAGAAGGTGAAAAGGTGGTCATAGCAACCGCCATCTCGCACATCCCGAAGAAAAGAAGTCTCAACGCACGCTTCATAATTACAGATTCACAGGACGCCTGCAGGGCTTTCCTACGAGGCACCAACCTCCACCACACCGCGCACCGAATCTTGACGCAAATCTCCGTCGCCACCGCATTACGCAGGATCAGGCTGATCTGGACACCTGGCGACGCCTCATTTCCGGGATCGCGCTCATGCGGCTGCCCGAGTACTTACCTGCCGGGCGGACCCGTGCAGTGAGACGGCCAACCCAGACCCTGAATCGCACAACATTCCACACACGATCAGAGACGCTCTGGACTATCATAGACGGAGCCGTTTCAGACACGAACCACCTCCCAGGTCCTTTACCCGTGAAGAAGCTGTTTCCTTGACACGCCTTCGAACTAACTCCTTACCGAACCTACCGACTCTACATCGCTTCTCCCCTACCTTCTGTCCCAATAGATATCCAGGTTGCGGCGCCCCACCAACGACTTTTCGCTTCGCCGGTGGTGTGCCAACACCCACCTAATGGCATCAATCCTCCAAGCAACCCGACTCCAACCTATCTGCCGTGGGAGGCCGTCTTGTGCCACGGAGAACTTCAGGCCCTGCTGGAGCTCATCTAGCGGGCCTAAGACGTGGCGGTGGCCGTCGGCGTCGTGGAATAGGGGGGGGCTCCGACCACAATAACTGAACCCTGAATAAATGTTCTTCTCTCTCTGTTCCTGGTACACATTACGGTTACATAAGCTGCAGTTGCCGGGAAGCGTAAGAAGCAGTCAGGGATCTTCAAATGCTATAGTGTTCCGCTTTTAACAGCGAAGCTTAAGCGCCCTCCAATTTTTTTTGTTCGGGGTTGCTCATAATGTTATCTTTCTGATTTTGCAAAGTGACAAATTCATTTTAAGTAAGCTAACAATTCAGTGAACTTACGTGATCTATAAGGCATCCGTGTAAAATTTCTGGAGGATATTAAGAAAAAACAACAGCCGAAAACAGCATTTAAAGCACGTTATGTCTTGTGTGCTCCTTTATTCCCGAAAAAAAAATGCTCCCTCAATTTAACGAAATACCACTCGAAAATCTGTCCGTGTGCTACAGATAGCAGCGGTCTCAAACGTAACATCGTCATCGAATACGTTGTGCGTCTTACGTATGTTGAAAGCTAAGGCTTCGGATTTGATAAGGGCTGACGACGAACGCCAAAAGCTGGTGACACGTCAGGGAAAGAGCGCAGCCACTCGATCTCATTGCGATAACCTATAGACCTCTATTTGGCGAGGATTAAGCTTGGGAGCTATGCAATCCTTGGCGCGCGGCCACGTCATCACGTGAGATTATCCTTAAAAAAATGCGGGATTTATTTTCCTTCAAAAATAAGGACGGCGCACGATCTAGTAGGCTGTAAACATTGTTATTGGTCGTTACCAATAAAAAAGAATGTATGCCACGAGCAGACGCGGGCAGAATGAATGATACTAATGCGATAACTTCGCCGGTGCCAATGTTTCCTTCCTGCTTGTTTTGTGCCTACTTTCTGGCTTACTTTCTGGTTTACTTTCTGGCTTACTTAAGACTTCTCTAGCTGTAAGAGTGGCCCTTTCGGTATTGTATAAGTTTAACCTACTAATACAACTCAAAATGTTTTTTTCTTTAGCCTATCTATAAGACTGAACGCACAAAATGTGAGGGTGCAGTCTCTTTAAAGATAGTCCTAACACTTTACTGAAAAAAGAAATCCCAGAACGAGCAGACAGCGATGCCTTGTGAATAATATGCACTTTAAAGTTTTGGATAACTGGTCAGCCATACTGAGGCACCAAAATAAAAGCGTTTGTCATTTTCGCGCGATTTTTGTCTTCGCTTTATCAGTGCACCTGCATGCACCTTCTAAACACGTACCCTTTTACCTTTTTTGACGCCAAAAATTCTGGGAAATGGCATGCAGGACAAGTAGCCTAAATCTCGGTAGATTAAAATAGTACTACTCGCAATTCGTTCTCGCGTTATTTTGATTTGTGCTTATTGGGTTGTTGTAAGATAACCTATTGCAAGTGCCTTTGTTGCGCACTGCATTTTTGCTGGGAGGCTTGACGACGAACCACACGACACTGTTCTAACGGCGTTGAACGCCAACGGTCAATGGCCTTAAAAGATCGATGGCAATTGATCAAAGGATCGATGGACCGCACGTAGCGGCAAATTTTTCATTACTTCGCTGTCTGAACAGCTTGCGCATCGACAAAATACAGTATGCAGTGTGGCTGGTAGTTTGAATCAATGATGAGAGGGGAGCCTGTCTTCACCAGATGCTGTGTTAATGCAGAGAAATGCCTCCGTGCGTCCATCCCTTGGTGGAAGCGTCCTAAACTTCTGTTGCGAGCCCTCCGTTTTCACAGAGCCCTCGTAATAACCGGAAAGGCGTCCCGCAGTCACTTTAACCAAGTGCGATGACTTGCATTGTGTGGTCTCTATGGTGGGATTTATCATACGCTATGTTAGGAGCTTGAGATTTTTGCGCTCGCAGTCCGGCAGATTCATGACGCCGTCACCGTGCATTCGTAGTTTGCAGAAGCCTGCTTGCACCGTTTCCGTCTCTGCTTGCAGAAATCTGCATGCAGCGTTATGAAGTTATACCAGTAGAAGGTCTTCTGGTGCATGCGACACATGGTTCACAAGGGCCAGTGCCTTGTAAAAACAGGTTAATGAAAGTATAGCGTGCAGGGCCGCCCTGCGACGTATTCCGTCAAAGAAGCTCCTGCCCTTTGCAGCAAACGCTATAGTCCAACCTAACAAGTAGTGTCTTACGTCACGGCGTCGGTGAGTCCTAACTCATGTCGCCACGCCAGAGTATACGCGCGGATGACACGCAGATGCGTCATAGCAGAGAAGCTATTGATCTGTGGAGTCCTTTGATCACGTACGGCGGCTCACTATATACCGAGACCCTAAGGAGTCAAAACTGTCACAACGGCTTCTCTCAACAATGGATGTAAGTTAATCGAGGTGCTGTTACCGTTTGCCAGTATGGCAATTTACATACATGAAAGATCGTCACTAGCCTCGTTTCACACGGCCAACCAACATAGGAAAGGAGTTACGGAAGTCTCAGTGAAAATAATTCATGGTATACGTTTTCAGTATCATGTTAAGCCAACAAACAGAGACACCAAAGACAACATGCATAGGAGAAATTACTTGTACTTACTGATATAATTAAAGAAATGATAAATTATTGGCAATGGAAGTGGATGAAAAAACAACTTGCCGCAGGTGGGGAACGATCCCACGTCTTCGCATTACGCGTGCGATGCTCTAACCAGTTGAGCTATTTTTTACCTGATTACCTGATTAATGATATGAATTTGATCCATTGTAGAGTATCCCTTCCTGAAGCCAGCCTGCTCCCTTGGTTGTTTGAAGTCACGTGTTGCCCTTATTCTATTGGAAATTACCTCGGTGAATGCTTTATATAATGCTAAGAGTAAGCTAATGGGCCTATAATTTTTCAATTCTTTGACGTCTTCCTTTTTGTGGATTAGTATAATGTTAGCATTCATCCAGTTTTCTGGGACTCTTGAAGTCGATAGACGCTTCGTATAAAGGGCCGCAAGTTTCTGAAGCATTATGTATGACTCATTCGATCAGTCAATAGCCCTCAGTCCCCAGCAGATACAGAACAACTGACCAAGGCGGCGATCAGACCTGTAACGCAGCAGAGGTTGCTAAGAATCTCTGGACCCGGACAGGCCGCCAATGGAAACTGACCCTGGCAACCTTTAACACCTGAACTCTCTGGAGTGAAGCTAGCTTAGCAGGACTCTTTGAGGAACTATTTGGCATTGTTTTGAATATCATTGGCCTTAGTGAGGTTAGAACTGGTGTGGCTTATAAGCGCTGAATAACGGCCATGTCGACTCTGTTATAGAGGTGTCCCAGATAAGCTGAAATACAGGGTAGGATTTCTAATCCACGAGGACATAGCGGGCAACATTAACGAATTATACAGCACTAAGTAGAGTGTGGCAGTAGTCGTAATAAAGCTTAATAAGAGGTATATATATATATATATATATATATATATATATATATATATATATATATATATATATATATATATATATATATATATATATATATATATATATATTCTGACGTGAAACGACACGAGGCATGACTGTTTACAGTGTATTACAACGACGTACACAGCAGCAACCAAGACGGTGGACAGCCTGAATAAAGACAGTGGTCGGAATACCCAATAGGTGCAAATTTATACTCACAGATTGCGAATTAAGTCTGCGCAAGTGCAGCTTTCGGCAGTCGCGAATCGCGAAGTGTTCACACGTGAAGCGGCGTCCGAAGTGGGACTGTATGGCTGGCTCCCTTCTCAGCGTGGGCCGTTTCCTCGCCTGTTTGTGGCTTTGTGTTCACGCAGGATCTTCTAGGCACGGCTCTCGGTTCTGGCCGTCCTTGACCTGCCGCACGAGTGAGCGATCTTTCCTACGTATTGCCTCGCGCGTTGCGTATACCTAGCCGCGGTTTACTTCGCCCCGTTCTTTCCTGCTGTTTTCGAGCCACAAGTTCGAAAACAGCCGCATGCTTAGTTCGCTGCCCATTACGACGTTCTTGCATGCGTTTCAACGTTTGCGGATGTCGCGTCGAATGAAGACGGAATCTGCATGCTTTTCATATTAATAATACGGGAACAGGAATAATTATTGCAATGCATGCAGAAACGCTCAAATGAGTTCTTTTTTTTCTTCTTCTGCACTACATAGATCGCCATTCTACAACGGGTTGTGTAAGGAACTTCTCGAAATTTTGCTATTTATACTGACGGACTGCGAATACTCCCACGGAAGCTGCCATCCACGGCCGTACAGATGATATTACACTTACTATGCGGTGCTGCACGCAGTTTCATGAAGCTGTGTGTGTTTCTTTAGAACAGGACGATTGTTGCTCTTCGAAGATCGCATAAGTTCGCTCGCCGAATCATCAATACATTCGCCGTGGTTGCTTAGTGGCTTTGGTGTTGCGCCGCTAAGCACGATGTCGCGGGATCATACCACGGGACCACTGAGGCCTCATTTCGATGGAGGCGAAATGCAAAAAAAAGCCCGTGTACTTAGATTTAGGTACACATTTAGGAATTCCCGGTGGTAAAAATCAATCCAGAGTCGCCCACTACGGCGTGCCTCACAATCAGATCGTGGTTTTGGCACGTAAAACCATATAATTTAATTTTTTTAACAATTCGATAAAACCTGAAAAAGAAGACCGTTTTAAAACAGTGTAACCATTATTTGAGTCATACAGTTGCGTGCAGTCAAGTGCCAAAAATTACAGCTTTACATTCATCGAGCCGTCGTAGCCTGCCGATTTCAGTGCAGTGGATAAGAAACCATGGGATAGAGCTCCAGACGAAAGCGCTTGCTATCAGACATAAAGGGGCGTAAGCGTAAGATTCGATGGCGGTGACACACTGTGTACTTGTAGATTTGTGGGAGCCTATACACGTTTCTCTGCAGCTAAGATAGTTCTGCGTTGGCAGGCGCATGCCACGTGACACGTGTTTATAGTTGCAGGTTTTGGTTTGATCGCCGGAGCTTTAAGCCTGGGAACTTTTGTTACAGGTAATACAGATGAATAATGCAGGGCAGATTACCGACAGATAATACAGATGGGACAGATTCACTTTTACTTGCACAACAACTGTGACGCAAGAAATGTCCCTGTTACGCTGTAAGCGAACTATGTCGACTCATTTGACAAGCTATTCATTTTGATACAGTACTACCCGCCGTGGTTGCTCAGTGGCTATGGTGTTAGGCTGCTGAGCACGAGGTCGCGGGATCGAATCCCGGCCACGGCGGCCGCATTTCGATGGGGGCGAAATGCGAAAACACCCGTGTACTTAGATTTGGGTGCACGTTAAAGAACCCCAGGTGGTCAAAATTTCCGGAGTCCCCCACTACGGCGTGCCTCATAATCAGAAAGTGGTTTTGGCACGTAAAACCCCATATATTATTATTATTATTGATACAGTACTACACACGTGCGCATAGAAAGAAAAAAAGCAAGCCACTTCACATTGCTAATGACCTATTGCAGAGTATGTTAATAAAGCACCCTGAGAGTAACCTGTAAAAATACCTGTGCAAGTTACGCGTTGGTAACTCTGCCTGAGGGGCACACATGCGAAATCGATAGCTTTTTTTTTTACTACTTCTAGCTGCAGCATTGCAGTGATTGATACGTAATGAGAGCAATGCAGCATCTGGATGGACGAAGGGGGTTCTTCACCATAACATTTGCTCCATTAACCGCCGCTTGGTGGCGTTATTTGCGTAGCAACCATATCACTATATACGCGACCGCGAACATGTTGCCATTTTATGCTGATGGGATCGCTTGTCGTTAAGTTGTCACTTTTCCTTTCTTGTTACCCTGTGTCGCCGACGGTGCTTACATGGTCAAATGTTTTTTTTTATTTCTTGCGTTTCTCCCCATGTAGCGTACACACAGTAATCTGAGTAAAACCTAGTCATCCTTTCTCTGCCTCGTTTCTAAAACTATACGGAAATGCGAGAAAAACAGCACCGACGAAAACATGCGACGTGTTCGCTTGCATGACTGCCCTAACAAGCGACCAGAAGGACCAAATGAATCGATTAGGTCCGCTGCGCCGAAACAGCGCAACGAAAGAAGCAGACGATGACAGGCGGGGGCGTAAAGAGAATGCGAACCTCGCGTGAAATGGTTGACCCCGTATTGATTTCCGATACCCAGAACGCTGCTGGTCGAGCGAATTCCAATCACGTGTCTCCAACAATAACGCTGACGAGGCGGATGGATGGTCAGTGGTGCCTCACGGAACAACGTCTTTTTTTTTTAAACGTTCAGTGGCAATACAGTGACAGCTTCAGAAGGAGCTTCGACAAAAAGTCGCTACCCAACGACTCTTCATACTAAAGCGCTAGTTCTGCGAAAAACCGCAAGGAGGAGGAAGATTCATGAAAGGGAAAATTTTACATCCACATTGTAATAGCATTAAGGTTCTCGTATATACTGTCGGGTGGATGATTAATGTTCCCTTCCATGAAACTAAAGTACTCCAATTGAATTTATCATCACACAGCGTCAAGGCCAGCTCGCGAGAAAGCAGACGTACCGCCGTACGGGGGCACGTCTTTCTCGTATTTTCAGGCCGAACGTGAGAGTGTTACGCAAAACGAAGGATGAAGAGTTGCTTTTCACGGACACCCAAGTCCCAATTCAAGCATCGCAAGGAGTATTGGTTGACTGAAGAATGCTTTCAAATTTCAAATTTCAAATTTTATTTTGCCACCATGGTACAGATGATGGCGGGGACCCATAGTAAAAGCTGCCGTTGGACAGCTTGACAAGGCCACGGGCCCCCACTTTGACAGCAATACAGTGGTTGTTTTTCTTTCCCTTTTTTTTTTCACACACACGAAAAAGAAAAGAAAATACAGGAAATACAGATAACAAGGGAAAAAAAAAATACATATAGCAGAGTTGTTATCCGGTTACAGTAGTCAGCATAAAATCAACAGCATTGTCCTGGCTGGAAAGAAAACTTACAATGATGGTGAAAGAAAGAAGAATTGGGTAGACAAATCACAGAAAAAAAAAAAGAAAAGGTTAGGTGTAGTGTAAAAAATACTCGAACAGTTTGTGGCGTGTTGTGTTTTGGAGATCAATATCGTTTTGTGCGAGTTTGTTAAGAAGTCGTGGTAGTTTATTTTCTAATGTTTGATTACCATAGAAAGTTCTGTATGTTTTTACGTTCCATTGTGCTATGTTTCTTGTGCTGTACATTGCATCTCGTTTTTCTAAACCAGCTAATTTTGATAGAAAAGATATGTTCTTCAACACCTCGTTTTTCACACACTTGCTCAGACGATAGTCGTAAAGTTTAGTAATTGGTAGTAAGTTATACTTTAAGAAAAGTGCGGCCGTATGGTAGGTATGCGGAACATTTTCAACAATTCTTAGAAATTTTTTCTGTAACAAGTGTAGTTTCTGAAGATTGCCTGCTGTTGTTGCACCCCAGGTTAAATGGCCGCTTGGTTAGAAGGACGCTTTGCTGGTCCTTCTAATATCGATCGCTTGTTGTTTTATGCCAGAATGAACTGTTACCGATCCTGCAGCAAGCTATGAAAGTGTGACAACATCCTTGTGTTTGTTGCTTTGCACTTTTCTGCCGTCACAATTACTGCTACTGCTTCTGCAGTTACGATTAAAATTACCAGCGTACGCTCTTTGTTTCTGCAACTGTCGATAGTACGTTCGAGAAATGAACAGCAGACGAATGCGAAAGGATGCGCAAGGTTGCGAAACTGTTGAGCCGCTTTCGCATCCTTTGCCTACACGCACACTTCACGAGACACTTGCTTGGCGGTTAACTTTGGCGCGTATCTCACGGCTCTATGCTCTCGTGCTCTTTCTGGGCGCTGGCTCAAGGGAATCATCTTGTCTTCTAAGAACGCTTGAAGGTGTGGTTAAGTATTCACGCAACAATGCCGGCGTTGCCCCGCTCAATGCCTGATATTTGTTTCCGTCGCGTAAGCCCGGTGGTTGCCATTCCTCCACACTGATTCCCAGGGTAGCCGTAGCCAGTTAGTTGCACCATACCGTTTCTTTTTTTTTTTCTGGAGGATGAAACAGTTATGACAATAAAAGTGCGCAGTTTCTGTATGACACCGAAATTTCATATTGGTCATAATCGAGCGTACCCGTCGCAATGACTCAGTGTGTAAGGCGTTCTGCTCCTCAGCACACGGTTGCAGGTTTCCCAGCCACGAAGACAGCATTCTGTTTGGGGCGCAATACAAAAAGAAAGGCTCGCTTGCTCCGATTTAGATGCACATTATAGAACCGCTGGTGATTAAGGTATCTCTCATAGGCTGTGTGCTGCTCTTGGACGTTAAACCTCAGAATTTCATTTGGACCTTGTGTCAGCGTAGCGGGGAGCCTGTATACCCGCGCAAGCTGCAGTCCCGGTTTCCGGCCACTTTTGGGCACACTAGCTAATCCGTGCCAGGAGCGGATTAGCTGGCACGTGGGAGCAGATTAGCTAGTAATGTTTGCAGGAGGTAAGCGAACTAGTGTCATTGAGCGGCAATTTTTTTTCAAGGTCATTACTTTATAAGGGCGCGCTACCGAACGAGGCTCTCCGCGTGACCTATACGTCCTGTGGGAATTACCACGCCTACCAGCGCTTCCCCTTTGTTCCTCCCTTGCCCGTATTTTTTTGTGCTGTTTTTTTATTCGTTGAATTCGTACCAACTGGCTCGCATTCGTACCATTTTATGTTAGCACGTCAACTTTGACCTTTGACCTTTGTGCCTGCTGTTTAAAAAGAAGAAAAAACTGAAGTGCGCGCGAAGTGCTCCGCCTTCCGAAAAAACTTTCTCGTGCATCTGGCCATACCATCACGAGCGCTGGTAGCATTAACGGGGTCTGTTAATACCGCCTGTTTGTATTCGTGTAAACTTGCAAAAGAGAAAACAGGGCCAACGGTCGACAAAAAACGGTAACATCCTCCGCTGTGCAGTGCGTTGAGGCTCTCGGGTAATTAACGTTGCCGGCTAACTATCGAGGACGCTGTCTCTCGGAAAACGTGCCTCACCGACCCTCAAACTCCGATAAAGAGGGAAGCGGACAAACAGTGGTAAGCTGAAGGCAACGTCACCGTGAACGCCGTAACCAAGGTGCAGTGCATTAGTCTCTGCCGAAACCGGTGGCCTGGTTTTTAATTAGTGAGCATACTGAAAGCCTTCCGGGGAGGTAGTTACTGTTGTTTTGCCACTACCGCCTAACGAGCACAGGAGAAGAGGTTGACCGTAACTTGACATTGATTTTCCGGTCACCCGAGAACCCGTTGTTTCATTTAGGCAAGAGGTTTAAAGTAAAGCGTGGCAAAGGAAATCAGGAACGCTTCTTACATGCTCAATAAGTAAGACATGACCATGAAAGGTTCTACGACGTTCTGGGAGCATTTGTGAGATAGTTATCTTGGTTTGCCTTAGCAAACGAGGGGAGTTAGAGAAAAAAAAAGAAAAAGAAAGACGCGCTGTAAGGAAGGGGAAACGGACGTAAGCGCTGCTCTCGACTGCAAGCAGTGCTTACAGTTCAAAGTTAGTTCTTCTGGCTTTAGTGAAGGCTGTTGCGGATTGTGCTTCATTCGCCATTCACGATGATGTTTTTTCGAGCAGCTTGCCCTGCGGCGTAGATGATTTACTGCCTCTTCAGCTATGCACCATTGTGATAGATGTGATAGATCTGTACAACTAGTCCGTGACGATGCCAGCTAGCACGCAACATTTAGGAACCTCATTTCAATTCTGAGAGCAATGAAAACGTAGACAGTATACATGCACATAAAGGTGTACCGGGTTGCAAACGCAGGTACCAAGGGGACTTTGTCTTTGTTTGTTTTGCGACTAAATATGCGTATAATACGGTCGGCACAGTTTATAGAGATAACAATTAGTTTTCTGTTTCGCGCAGGGTTTGTTTTGTGTATCGATGATAATGAGTAATGAGGCTATGCACTGAAATAAATGCCAGTCCCATGGAGAGGCAACTTCACGACTGAACAAATAATTAAAGAAAGCTTGAAGTAGTAGCTAAGTTCATTTGGCGAATGCAATTATAATACTACATCAAAGTTACGGAAGTTGTACCGGAAGTAACACAAAAGGGAGCCTAACTTTATTATTAGGTGACATTGGACGTCATGAGTCATGCTGGCAGCAGCTCTCTCCTATATAATTATGTTAGCAATCATAGTCAGCTTATATTAGAGCGAAAGCTGTACTATAATGCCCTTCGCTACAACGGCCCTATCTGTTGATGTAGAAGACCTTTTCTATTCTATTTCACACGAGGGACTGTATAAGGCTATCAGGGAAAGAGCTGAATAGCATGGTCAGGTAGCTTTTCAGGATGCAGCCGGCGTTAGTACAGATCATTTTACGGATCGAGGTGTTAGTTTTATCTAAGCAACACAGCCACCTTTCATGACGGTCACTTTTATGTACAAAAATCTCATATATGCATTGGCTCCTCAGTTGCGCCTGTGCTGTGTGGTTGCTTTATGTGTTTTTTTTGATAGACGCCTGGAGAAAGAACTTTGAAATCTGCCAGTGTTACATGTGTTTCGCTATGTCGACGACCTTTTAGTGATTTTAGATATTTATTCTAATTATGACCGTGACAGTGTTGTAACCAATGTTCTTAACTCCTTCTCCTCAGAGGGGCAAGGTTTAAATTTCACCCATAAATTGACTAAGGACCACCACATCCAGTTTCTTGACCTTACATTACAGTTCACCGGTGCCCGCGTTTGTTGGTCGTGTAATCCAAAGTCTGACAAAAGTCTCTTAACTTACGAGAGTGCACATTCAAAACTTGTGAAACGGGGCACTATCATGTCAAGGAATCTCGTGAACACGCTGTATCCTTCAGTTTCAAATGTCAAGTTGAGCGTCTGTTGTCCGCTGGCTACCCTCCTCACTTAATTTGCAGTACATCTGAGAGCCTGCTTCAAAAAATAAAATCTCCAGAAAGGAAAAGCAACTTCAATAAAAAAACCACAATTTGTCATGCCATGTTCGCATTGTCTTTCCCATAACATTCAGAAGGTTGCAGAAATATATGGGATTCGCGTCGTTTCTTCAGTGCCTTGCAAACTCGAGAAAGTGTGCCCGCTACTGACCAATGCAAAATAGTATAGCGCATGCAAGAAGACTCATCAGAACAAGTTCACTAAATGCATACTTGAAGAAAAGAGCGCTACGAAGACGCGGACTGAAAGAAGAACATGTACGATGGACAAGGCGCAAAACCAACTCAAGTATGCAAAACCAACTCGCCCACATCAAGCTGCTGCTAAATGCATCTCTAATGTTATCTACGAGATACCTCTGTCGTGCGGCCGAACCTACATAGGTTAAGCTGGCCGCTGTTTCAATGAACGCGCACAGGAAAATGAATGATCCATGCGCACCGGCATGGTCATAATCTCCCTTTGCACTGCAAAAAATGCATCAGAAAAAGCGGTTTGCCTTATCTGGAACACACTAAGTTTCTTTCAAAGGCAAAATCAAAAACAGAAAAATAGGTTATCGAGGCATTCCATAGCGGAAGAAAGGGTGGCAACTGCATTAGCTCACCTTCCGTATCCCTATCAATGAAGGAAATTGAATTCTTAGATGAGCATATTAAGAATATCCCATGCTCTTAGAGCACACGTGGCATTACCATTTATCGGCACTGCCTCGTGTACAAGTTCATCACGATTGTTTGTTCCTTGTTTATCTATTTTGTAGAACCTTATACATTTTCTGCCTTCACGAAGTAAAGCCAGTTGAAAGTCTGCGCTTTGTGTGTGCGTCTATTTTTCTGTTCATGTCCTGTCTTCGCGCCGTTTAAAATTTTGCTGAAACTACTACTCCATGTATCTCAAGGTCATCCTTCACGTCGCAAAGACCCTGAGCAGCCGGAGCGCAGGTGTGGCAGGTGCGACGTCGCGTCACGTGATCCGCTGTGGAAATGCGTTGCAGCTGCGCTCGCTCGGAGCCTGGCCGCTGCGGTACTACGTGACTAGGCGTGGGTTAGAGGGCTAAATATTGAGGGCGAGCTCCACCACTGGAAAAGCTGGCGCCACCATCGGAGTGACGTGGCATGAGAGATCACGTGGACACAGCGGCCGCGTCGGCTGCTTCGGAATCACCGAAGCGAACTGAAAACGAAAGTTTAAAGTCCCACCTGCGCTGCGATTATGATTAAGTGGTGAGGTTTCCACGCCTTGGGTAGCTGCTTGACAGCATTATAAATCACTATAATATGCAGTGGCTTGTTTTAGAGGCGTGCAGCATGGTAGGTGCCGCAGTGCCGAACTACGCAAAAGAGCCTGGTGTCAGCCTTATTCTCAATTAGCCGCAGTACAAGAAGCTGCGTGAAGCTTGGCTCACGAAACTTAGAACCGGCAAACAGCCATCGGCTAGAATTCGGGTTTGCTGCAGCCAAAGAGCACAGACGCGAGGAATATTTCTGCTACGGCGTCGGGACTGCGATATGCGGTGATTAGCAGGAAATGCGCACTGAGACGCTCGCCCGCCCCCGCTGCCCGGCTTATGCCATAACGCTTTATTTGGTCTATGAACTTGTTCATGCTAGATTATGGCAATTTCACTGGAATGGAAACGGAGCGGAAAGAAGCACATTAAAAAAAGAAATGGCACATGGTCATGTTTGTGCTATGAATTAATGTAGTGGATTACGAAAAAAAAAACGTAGCAGAAAATCGCACGTTGAGATGACCGATAAACATACAGCGCGACGCAACTTGAGAAATAATATTGACATGTCCAGGAATATAGAAAAAAAAAAAAGATTGCATCGTCGCGACGGCACATTAAAGTCGCCGTAGGCGTCCAAGTCTCTATAACGAAATTATTTTTGAACAGTTCTGATAGCGTCCACGCAACAATGGTTATTTGTGTACTATCAAATGCTCATATTTTCTGGCCTATAGCTCACGCATGGTGCGTAAACACGCTCGCAGCGAAATCAAAACAAATTGTGCATGGACATGCATGCAGGCATGCATGCGGTCGCTGCGAACCCATGCGATCGCTGCATTGAGGATTCATTCTTTAATGCGCCATTCAGTTATACAGACAGCCCACTATAAGAACATATTTCACATATATAATTATAGTTTGCTCTCAGCGCCTGCCTACCTTTCACGCAAGCAGCCGTTTCGGGAGACAACATCGTGGCGACCGCGCGCAGTGATGTTCACTGTACATATTCGGTAGAGATATAGCGTCTGGAAACGATTCTGTGCTTTCAGTTGGCCCAAGATTATTATTTTGGCAGTAAAAAAACTTCCCTCAATTTAAGAGCACTTACATAAATCTCCAGGAAGGCTGCCGCGTGGTGTTTTATTGAACGCCGTAAGCCAAACCTATGAGGAGCGCGCCACGTTATCCCTCATACTACGCAACAGAGGCGCTTCCGACAGACGGCGACTCCGTAAGTCCTTGCCCGCCCATTACTTTTCGAAACGAGATCAGGATGCTTTAGAACCCGCACCTATAAAGCGAGATATAAGAAGTAACAAGAAGCATGTGCTTGCTGCGGTAAAGCTATGTAGGGAAACGATGGATCATGTTTTATTAGAATGTAAATATATCTGCCCAGCAATCGATTTAGGCACCACTGGCCTCCTTGAAGCCCTTGGGTTCAGCAAGAGCAGGGGGAAAGTAAAGATGTCCGCAGTAGAGATGAGCAAGCGGCGATTGGAAGATTGGTGGAAGAAAAGTAGGGAAACGACAAACAATGGTGACGTACAAAAACAAAGTTCACAATAGGAGGTCAGAAAATTTGGCTGTGGGAATTCATAGTGGTTTTTATTTTCTTCTTTAACCTAGGTAGGACATTAGGCACTATTATAGCAAGAACTTGGTGGCGCATGCAACCCACCACCCCGTTTCAAAGGGGACGCCCATAAAATCCATGCATCCATCCCATCCAGCCCCCAATGGTCCGACGTAGCATGAGTGCGAGCACACGTTACGTCACGCTGGCGAGAGCAACAGCGTCCATAGTTTGACCCGTGGTTCGACGCACTGGCGCAGCCAACGTAACCGACCGCGGCCAACGCCCTCCGATGCACCCGGCGTCGAGCGACGTTCTCCCGCGCGCCGAAAACGTCGGACTATAAATGTGCTGCTTCGCCCGCGCTTGGTCGGGATTGGTCGCTCAGTCTCACCATGGATGGCGCGCCGGCTTGGCCGTCTGTGCGTGCGCTTAAGCTCAAGCTGAATCCAATGATGCAGTAGATATATCTAGACGGCAGGCTACGAAATCTCAAGCAAAGGCGATGTTGCCGGCTGAAACGCCGGAGCAAAGGGAGGCCAGATTAGCATGTTATAGAGAAGCTTACCAAACGCGGAAGCGTGCAAAGATCGAAGCTACTGCAATCGCCGCTGTCGTTCAGCAACACGAAGAACAACAAGGAGAAGGAGACCAAGCTGTGGATACAAGATTCGTCTCCTTGGATGGATATAAACGACCCACACCCTTCGGCTGGCGGCAAGCTCGACTGCGACAGCTAGGTTTCACCGCGACTTCACGGACAACCCATTCGGCAGCGTGTGTAGCATGTGGGAAAGACTGTGGCCTAATTATAATAAAACACTGTGTACGTAGACTTTGCAAAATCTAGCCAAACAGACCTTTCGCTCGTGATAACTAGGTTTACAAGAGTTAAGCATCAGCTATTTTTTTACTTTGTTAAATGGACTGTTTAGCGTCATCATCAACACAAGTGTTTTGTCTGTTTTGAAAATAAATTTAGAAAACTCACTGGTTTATTCCCTTCCTCGCGGCCAAGGCCAATCTCACATCTTTAGTAACAACACCAAATCTGTTAGGTTCACAAGCAACACATATATTAGCATTGCCGGTAATGATGATCATAACTGCACTGCGTGAATAGGAATAAGGATAATCTCACAAATCTGAAACGTCTTGTTATTTGGCCTTCGTTCCTATCTGCTTGACCTCAACCTTTTGCTGAAGTAAAGAGCACGCTAGTTAATTAGAAATTGGCATGCGCCTTTGCTACCGCATATCTGGTTTTAGGCAGTTCAAGCTTAAGTGCGCCAGCCCAACGTTTTGACGGAACGTGACCTACAGTTTATTCTACAACTTCGCCAAATGTCTCGTAATTCGCTGCAGAAGATTGACACTGACGTCATGGTGCCATTTAGCGGTAAGCCTTGCGCGGTGTACACATTTACAGTGGTTATTCCACAAGAAAACGGGTATTCTTCGTAAATGCAAGTAATACCAGAAATAAGCACACACGCCCACATGCTACTGAAAGAACAAATTCGTTGGTACTGTAACTACAGATAATTCCCGATGGCCTGGAGTCCGTCAGCACAGTACTAAGCGTTATTGAAAGTAGTATCTGTCAGGCTGAAGAGAGTTAGGAAGACGCTGCAGACATGGAAACAAACACCCAGGCCAAACAGGTTGTCACACCTCAGCTTTGGACACAGTGACGCGGTTGGAGCCCATCAAACTACTCGAACGAGCTACTGGCTGTTCACAATTCTTATCTGAACACACTGATAGCCTCACTGCTTTCTGACCACCGAGCACTCTTCCAAGACCTGCAAGTCCATTTTCCGACGGGGCACACATGCACCGATAGCCCGCATGTCCCTGCTTGCTTCTCCGCAATGTGTCTCGGATGAAGGAAGCGTGTCTTCGGAGGCTTCGTGCTGGGGCGGCCCTGACACCTGCTATAACCTGGGCTTTGGTATCGACAACGTGAACTCATAGAACGTGACCTAAGTTTCCGGCTCATGCGCCTACAGGGGCCGCTTATCACCTGGCGTGGCTGTGCCCTGAGACTCGGGCTTAGAGCACAAGATGAACAGGTAGGCCTAACTCAGTTCTAATGTTTCAGATGGCTATAATCGTTGGATACGGAACAAAAAATTTTCGAAGTCATTGTTGCACTACGCCATCACAGGGGAAATTCTTTCTTTTGGCGGGGGTGGGGGGGGGGGGTAAAGGGGCGGCACGCGCTTGAGCTGGATCAGGAAGGGTGAGAGGCAGAGGGAGAAGGAGGGGGGCTGTGCATCCTGCATAATAACACAGAAATTTCGGGAGGAGGGGGGGAAACGAGGCACGTGCCCAGTGTGTCCACCCCCTCCTGGCTAAATCACTGCGCACAAGGTTGCATACGTCAGTTTAAAGTCCATTTTAAATTCCTTTAGTCGATATACCCTACGGCATACATCGCGAATTATAAAAGTTGTGAGCTTTATAGAAATTTAGGCTACAAAATGTGTGAAGTCATTACGTGGTAAAGCAAAGTTAAATAACAAATTATAGATTTTCAGCTGCCAGGTAACCGTTACCGCGAGGTACGCTGGTTTAATCCTTAGCTCTGCCTCATATTTATCGCTAATTAAGGGCCAGTAAAAGCGCTATAGAGTAGTTTTTGCCATAATTATTTGTGTTTTCGTTGAGGAACACTCCACCAGAGCGATGTTCGTGTGCGAGCTTGTGAAGTTAAGCCAATATCCATAATTATCGATACAAAGTCAACCTACTATGCAGCTAATATATACTTTCATCGTATGCAGCGCGCACCCTCGTGCAATGTTTATTTTTATCCAACACAAAGGTCGCAACTTTAATGTCATGAAAGTTTCTGTGTTTATGCGCTACACCGCTCACAAGCTATGCTCAACGGACACTACCAAACCAGGCGGGCGCATAGTGTGAGACGTCTACGCAGCGATGATGATGCTCTCTACGATGCTTGTCGGGGAAAGAATGGCGATGATGATGCTCTCTACGATGCTTGTCGGGGAAAGAATGGCGATGACAGGCGTATACGGGACCGAGTAGTGCCACATATATCTTGCTACACCTATGGTTTCAGTGCCCCTTGTGTCACAATGGCGCAAACCCGTGCAGGATTGACGAACAATGGATACACACACATAGTGGCACAAAAAAGACGGTGAAATAAAACAAATAAAATTAGGTATATCGTTCGTCGAACGTAATGCGCAGTTTAATTAAGAAATCGGTGTGCCAGCGCGGGCGCACAGGTTGTTATCTGCAAGTCGCACGCCATTGTCAAACAGTACGTAGGTTTGTAAAGCAATATGGTTAACGTGCACATAAAAACTACAATAATTACTTGAAGTAGGCGCGTGTTTTCTGTTTCCACATTCGATAAGCGTTTATATGCGGCGTATGCGGGTTTTAACGCACTACGCCATAAATAAATAAATAAATAAATAAATAAATAAATAAATAAATAAATAAATAAATAAATAAATAAATAAATAAATAAATAAATAAATAAATAAATAAACATCACTGTCACGAAAGAATATTGGCGACCACTTAACGAGGCCTGCTAAGCGCGAACTTTTCGTTTGAACGTGTCGAAGATTCCATCTCCCTAACGTGCATGCCGTCGGGGCGCGCTTACAGCAGTGTTATTGCGATGCAGTGCAAAGTACGGCGTGTCGCAATCTCTAAAAGGCGGCCCGCAGGGAACAATTCTGTTTCGAACTGAACGAACGAACGTGCGGAGCGCTGCTACAAACACGGCGCTCGACTGTGCCTGTACCCGCCCCGGCCTTCGCATTATCGGAGCTTTCACCGCCAGGTGCCCTCATTTCTCGGGCGCCGAGGAACAGAGCCCTCGATTTTTTCGGGTGAAGTCATCTCATGAGACAAGAGAGAGAGAGAGAGAAAAGAAGGGCGCGGAGGGGAGAACCAAAATAGATTGTTTTCGAAGGCGCTGTTTTGTGGTAAGGCAGGGCATAGAGGTTTACTAATGCGTTTTGCAAACGACGCGAGAATTTGTCTTCGACGATAAGCAACCACAAAAACAGTCGAACGGAATATGGAAGGATAAACAAAAGGGGGACTCGAAAAGTACCACGCTTGATTTGCTTGAAACACTCAACTTAGAATGACGGAGTCTAAAGTTGACGGAAAAAAGTAAGGAGATCTGAGGGACTTAAAATAAATAAATAAGTAAATAAAGAAAGAAATAATGAAATGGATTTTTACGTGCCAGACATTCCTTAATGGCTCGAGTTTATTTTTTGATGACTGAAATAGCCGGGCCTTACCAGGCCTATTTTCCCCATTGCTCATCATTTAATAAACAATCACAGAACTACGACATGATCATGAGGCATGCCGTAGTGGGGGACTCCGGATTAATTTAGACTTCCTGGGCTTCTTTAACGTGCACCTAAGTCCAAGTACACAAGCGTTTTCGCGTTTCACCTTAAAGGGCCTTGTTTTTGTTTGTCGACACGATAGTCGGACAAACACACAACCAAGCCAAGGAAAACAACAGGGGAAATCGCTACCCGCCTCGGTATCTCTGTGGCTATGGCGCTGCGCTGTTGACCTCGAGGTTTAAATGATATTGCGCGACATAAAAACGACACGGACGTGAAAGAAGACAACACACCAAGCGACAGACGACACACCAAGCTTGGTGTGTCGTCTTCTTTCACGTCCGTGTCGTTTTTATGTCGCGCAATATCATTTATGCAATGGATTACTAACCTGCCCGGAATGCTGCTCTCATTGACCTCGAGGTCGCGGGTGCGATCACGACCGCGGCGGCCGCATTCCGGTGGAAGCGGAATGCAAGAACGCTCGTATACCATGCATTAGTTGCACGTTATAAAGAACGCCAAGCTATCAAAAAAGTTCCGGAGCCACTTTCTCATTGACTTACGTTGACAGCTAGTCGCGATTCATTCAAAAACGACACTCTTTCTTGAAGTTGAAGCACCTAAAGCAGACCTTCGCATTTCAAGGCTTTTGTAAAGGTTATTGAACGTTAACTATTGAAAAAAAAAAAACGCTTGAAATGAAGATCTCGACGCCAGAATGTACATTCAACCATCAATGGGAGACTGCTGCCCAGGCTGAATGGCGGAAATATCCCAATCAAATGAACCCTGCTGTGATTGGCATTGATGTGGTAGACAGGCAGATGCACAATGGTGTCCTCAAGAGTCATCGCTTTATCAACACAGCGTGGAGATTTCCTGCATGGGCACAGAGTATTATGGGTGCCGACCGAACCTGCTATGCTAGCGAACACTCTGTGGTGGATCCTACGCGGTGTACCATGACCATGGTGTCAAGAAACCTGACCTTCTATAATAAGATTTACGTTGTGGAGAAACTTACCTACACAGAACACCCTCAGCACAAGGGTAACACATTGATGACACAAGAAGCAATCATCACAATCAGGGGCGTGCCTTTGAGCAGCTACTTGGAAGACTTCGTAGCCAAAGCAATTTCTTCAAATGCGGGAAAGGGACGCTTGGCTATGGAGTGGGTTATTGGTCGTACGAGTCAAGAGGTACTAAAACTGACAAGCCAAACTGTGAAGAGTGTCGGCGTGATCATCACATCAGCTGCCAAGAAAAGTATGGATGACTTGAGCCACTTGACCACATCAGAGCCACACTATACGACTTCAAGAACTGACACTGGGCCCTAGCTAACTGCATGTTTTTAAAAGGAAGAAGCAAGAGACCAGATTAGGAAACTTAACGAATGGAATGCAAGTGGCTACCTCTCTGAACAGCCCTTTGTGCTTTTTTGTGTCAGAGGCGATGGAAGAGCTCATCTTCAAAGGTGGACATGTTTAGGTCGTCAGTGTTTCTGAAGGTCTTTGACCAATTTACATCGTGGTGTGCCTACACGAAGGTTGTGCATTTGGCATACGCGTACAATGTTCTCGATGTGTTTCGCATTCAAATGCGCACAGTGCGCCATACGTGTCTGGCACGTATGGCGAGCCTCATTATCATATCGTGATTTTGGCACGTAATATCCCAAAGTTATCTTTTTTGTATTGAAATGGCGGAAAGAATAAGGGACATTGAAATAAAAGTGGCCGAAAACGACAACTTCCTGCAGGTGGGAGGCGAACCCACACCTTCTGCATTGCGCCTGCGGTGGTCAATCAAGCTACCATGGCACGCCATCCTCCCGTTTACATTCTTCGGCATGTAGTCTATGATTACGCATGGTATACTTCGATAAGGGTACGGACAGCTTCCCTACCGCTTACTGACATAACCCACTAAACTTGACGTGTAAAAAAAAGAAGGCAATGACGAGTTAGAAGCCTGCAGATTTTCAGCACTTTTATTCTGTACATAACCATGATTTTGCGCGTCAAGTTTGCCATAAGTTGTACAAAAAATTATAAGCATTGTTCTTGAGGCATTATGCTCCTTCCCGTTATCTGAAAACATAAGAAGATAGTTTTAGTACACTCAAAGAACTTAAGAAATTCTAGGAGATCTGAGCACGTCTTGTGAGTTGCGAATGCGAAAGCATTAATGTCCAAGTGAACGCCGCTGAGAGGTCCATCGAGTTGTGAACCCCCTCGCGGACTAGCGTTCGCGTTAAGACGCTTGGTTAGCCCAGTGGATAAGACACAGAGCTCCTGAGCGTGAGATCGTCGGTTCGAAACTCTCTACCACCAATGTTATTCCTTTCGAATTTATTGTTTTTTAATGCATTAATTTCTTCATAGCGATCACCAAGGCGAAGCCTGAACACAGGCGAGAGCTTGCGCGGACAAGGAACGCGCGGATAACACAGGCTTCCTAGAGTGAGGGTGACGTGGCGTCGCGGCTATGCCCTCACCCCTCATCATCATCATCATCATCATCATCATCATCATCAGCCTGGTTACGCCCACTGCAGGGCAAAGGCCTCTCCCATATTTCTCCAACACCCTCACCCCTCACCCCTAAATCTCAGTAATGAAAAAAGTTACTGGCAGCTACTCCACTGTACCGGAAACAATGTGCACCAGGTTTTCTTCGAGTAACGCAATTGCTCTTTTTCTAAATCTGGTTGCATGGTAGGTAATTGGGACACCCTGGATATATTTATGACCTCTGCATGTACGTGACGATGTTTTCGTGCCTTATAAATGTTGTAAATTATTAGAAGAGCTTTTTTTTCGTGAGTCGTTAGCATTGCTCGCTGGAAAGAGAAGCAACACTGAGACACATATCATTCACGTGCAATTCACGCACCGTTGATGAAAAACTCTGCCGAAGGGGTCACTGAAGTCTGCAGGTTTTTTTCAGGATCGGAAAAGTACGCAAATCAAATTGAAGCGAGGTGAACATGCAGCAACATATTGATTCTCTGGGCACAGGCTAGCCATACCTTTAGAAATAACTTTTAATTGGCTACCCCCTTCTCTGTCAAGAATATAATAAACTGCATTATGTGAATATTTATGTATATTGTGTATGATCATGGTGTTCACAGCGGAAATTTAAAATAATGTTTAAATGAGGAAATGCGGACGAGGTAGCCGCCGCTAGTGCTTTTAATGCGCTGGTCTTCCTATTGTCAGAATTAAATAAAGCGAAAGTATGAATTAAAAGCCGTGCACGTCTTCGTCAGCAATGATGCAGTAAGCTATTAGCCGCAATAAAATTTTAGGTGAAAAGGTGGAGGCAAGTCAAAAGAGACATCAAATAATGTGGGTGACAAAGCTCTGGTAATGACATTTTGGGTGTGAGAGGGGAGGGGGGTCTCGGCCCCTGAAGCTCCCCTCCCCCCACCCCGTAGACGGCGCCTATGGGGACAGTAATTGCGGAAACAATCGGTATTTGTTTATAAAGTTTTTTTTGTAAAGTGTAAAGGTGAAGTGTATTTGATTTTGTTTTACGTACGAACATACGTAGCAACTTTCTTTAGGTTTGCGTCATCAACCTTCCTTCTGAATTCAGCTAAAATTTATAAATAGGAAAAATGAATTTTTATAACAGCATATTCAGTTGCGGAGCCAGATAAATATCAGAACACCGCTGATTTCTGGAATGAATGAAACAAATGTGCGCTTTGGTGGGTCACTGTTGAACCCCGCTTTCGAGTGTCCTTAGTATACCGGCAGTATATCAGAATATCGGTAACAGGCAGGCTGGAATGCTCCATGGCGTCGCAAGGCGCGTCATCAATACACCGAATTCTCGCTTGCACTTTCTGTCTTTGGTTTCGCATTGTAAGAAGCAATTTTCGTTTCACCCTTTTCATCGTAATATGGCTCGATTCCTTCTCCCAACGACAAAACAATTATTGACGGCGCTTCCTTATTGCATTAGGTGCCTGTAGTTAAAACTGTTTCTTACGCTGGTTGTACTAGGCTAATAGGTGCCTAAGGCTGCTTGGCAGCTAGAAGCGTTAACGCATATGATGCATTATGTAAATATCCTTCCAGTCTCCAGTTTTCTCAGAAGGAGTCTTTCCAAGTTCTCTTGGAGCACATAATTGTTGTAATTAAGTCCACGTCCCGTTGTGCTGTCGAACGGACTCCGCAACTACGGCGACATAAATCCGTCGATGAAAAGCTTGCTTACTGAAATATAAAGCACGAGGGACAAAGAGTGCCATCTGATATTTGCAAGTCTCTCGTTGTCAAGCACCGACTTCAAGCTCCAGCGAAAGAGATAATGGCAGCCTGCATCGCGCGCATCGAGCGCATTCATAGAATATCAAATCTCAAGTTTTGATATTCTATCCAGTTTTTGGCAACGGTGCCCGAAATCTATAAATCAATGTTGACATCAGCTAGTCAACGACAGTTTGGAATTAAAAAAGTAAACAGTTTTTCGAAGATGGCAAATAGTAATTGTGTAAGCATAAAAATTGTGCAAAGGTTTTTGCAGGCGAAGAGCAAGAATAAAAAAGAAAATGTGAACTGAACAGCTATCGAGTTTTAAACAGACATATTTTTTTTTATGTGACGTGCTTACCTTCGTCAAGTTGGCTTACGCGTTCAAGTGCAGAAAACTGATGTGGCCTATTGTCATACGCCCTCAGTCACTTTGCGACCGGATGAAGAGCAAGGAGCCAAAGCATCAATCTCCAAACAGCTTTACTGTGTTGCACGTATACTTTGGCGCCGCACTCGCGAACGCTTCTTCGTTCCTTATCGGAATTGCCAAACAGCTTATCCTGAAACTATAGAGCGTGGGAACAAACTATACTATCGCGCTTATATCGTGCGGCTGCCCTGCGTTTTATAGTCTAGGGAGCGGCGTGCTCACGCATGTACACGGCGTGCTCAAGCATGCACACTCACGCATGCACACGGCCAATAAAGCTCTTGTTACTAGGCGCTTTAAAAAGCAGTTGAACTTCAATATCGATTGCGATTGTTGTTGAACATTTCTCTGCTGTTGTATCCACATGGACTGTCACTTAAATATTTGTTTATAATTTTTTTTCTGATCGCTTTCCTCACTCACTCACTCACTCACTCACTCACTCACTCACTCACTCACTCACTCACTCACTCACTCACTCACTCACTCACTCACTCACTCACTCACTCACTCACTCACTCACTCACTCACTCACTCACTCACTCACTCACTCACTCACTCACTCACTCACTCACTCACTCACTCACTCACTCACTCACTCACTCACTCACTCACTCACTCACTCACTCACTCACTCACTCACTCACTCACTCACTCACTCACTCACTCACTCACTCACTCACTCACTCACTCACTCACTCACTCACTCACTCACTCACTCACTCACTCACTCACTCACTCACTCACTCACTCACTCACTCACTCACTCACTCACTCACTCACTCACTCACTCACTCACTCACTCTCTTTTTATGGTCTGCAACGTTCTCTGTATTTCGCGCGCATGCGCCATGACACGGTGTGACAAGCGCTGTACAACCGTTTCCAGTGGTTGCTAAGGGAAGCGAGGCGCCTTCAGTAAAGATGATGATGGGTTAGAGGTTTTGAGGCGTGAAGGAGAAGGGGGGGGGGTTGCGGAAGGGGAGCAGCAGACTAAATCTGTGTCGAGGGTAGCCGAGACAGCTGTTCTCTGTAAAAGACACAAGAACATAGCAACAAAGACGATAAATATTCTCTTGCAGAGAGAGAGACTGCAGGAGACAGCTGCGCAGGGGGGCTACGAGTGGGCGTCCCGCGCAAGGCCCCTTTCGTAAAGCATCGTGCGAAAAAAAGTAGGCGGATTCAACGAAAACGTGGCAGCAGCCTGCAATTCACGCCGAATACGGGCTTTCGGAAGCATGAAGAAAGGGAAAGTCAATGTCAATTTTCCGGGACTTTCTTTGACACGAGCACAATGATGAAGAGATGTAGCATTGGTTATTGTATTCTTTTTTAACAGTAAGGACGAAAAAGCTACATACCAGTTTCAAGCTTATAGACAGAACTGCGTGAAAGGAGTACAACTCCTCTCTCCCTCCCCCACTTCTTTTTCCCCGATCGCATCATGCAATTCCTCCTCGTGTAAATTTCTGAGGAAGGTGGCGCTCAACTCCAGCTGCTGTTCGATGTAATAACACCTATAGACATTGAAGCACAATACAAGTAGGAAATGGAGGGGCGCAGTCACCTTGAAGAAATGTATACAACCGAGTATTCAAATTGCGAAGTGTTCGAAAATTTCTTCATGTGGGCGTTCCAGTAGAAGTTTCCCGTTGCTAAAGCTGGGAAAGATCGAATTTCGATTTGTTGTGTAAGCTGTGAAAGCGCACGCGAGATTTCTGACTCTTCCACTTCGAATGTGAGTTGTATGTTGCGTCACGCGCTCGTTGATTGCATTTGTAAAATTATCCTGGATGACTTGGACATCTTCTAATTAGAGTACAACTTGATAGCGCAGTGAAAATAAACGATGCAGGCACAAATAAATGGCACAAATAAATGATTAATGATGCGAAGGATGGATAAGTGTGCGTTCAATGTTGCCGCAAGAAAAGCGCAATTTTCAGAACTTGGGTTGGTAAACGATAGAAGAAGCAAGAATAGCAGCCGATTCCAAATCACACTCGACTCAAAAGCAAAAGGAGCAGCTTTCGACAGGATAACGACAGCGAGTCGTGTCAGGTAACCTCTCACGAAAAGTTTTCCTGCAAACGTTAAACAATCTGCTGCGGGGATCACCCGGTATAACGGCGAACTAATGACCCTCGGCGAATGAGACGCCGGGGAGAGCGGCGCGGGCAGATTGCATCCCGGTTTTGCCAGGAGCAGTGTTTCCCGTCAGATGAGATTGTAAATTACAGCCCGGGGAATTCCGGATCTCGTGGCGATCGATTTATCACCAGTACAGGGTCCGGCAAAGAGCGGAGCAGTAAAGAGTACTGTTTATAGTCATGTTATTAAAAGTAAATGTCCAGGTTTTCCTTCTTGTTCAACGCGGAGTCTGGGTGGGGTGGTGTTGCGAGTGGCACTGCGACACACGGGGAATAGTCGCGAATTGGTGACCGCAGGCAATATTTTTGGATTAGCATGTCTTTCATGCTTGATGCTTTCTGTTTGGTTTCACTTCACAAATGCAACAGCAGAATGTCTCATAAGGCGCGTTCGGAGTGCGTGGTGGGTCTGGTGTTGAGTATACGTCGTTGAAAAAAAAATGCACGTAGACATCCTTTCTCGCAATTTTTGCTGTACCTTCGCATCCGTTAAGCATCACAATAGTGAAGTTCATGCTCTTCGTAGTGATATTGCACTAGGTTTTAAACTGTTGTTGGTTGCACTAACGTCTACCGCGTAAAAAAAAATCAAAGGTTAACTCTTTCATTAACACGCCTATTCAAATCGATCACCGGTAATTGATGCTTTAAATCACTGATTTCTACATGTTCTAACCGTTTCTTATCCGCTTAAGGTCATCCAGTAGTTAGTACAGGCACTACACTTTTAGAATCAGTTAAAATTTTTCCGCTCCGGCGATGTTGTGATTTTTCGCGGACCTTTTTGTGAACAAATGGGCGTATGTTGCAGCAAAAAGGGGCGTGGCTGTTACCCTCTGCTGCACTCGAGAAAAACGCATGCCGCTTACGATTACGCCGCACTAGCATCAAAATTTTGTACTCCAATGACTCCCAGCAAGTCAACAATTAAATTATATCGCCAGCTCTGCCGTCCGACAGTGCTGAGCGGTGATAATTACACGAAAATGACGCCAGCTGTTCACTAGTGATCGTTATTTTGGAATGCGAGTCATTTTATTCTACTAATGTGTATTTCTGAAGCTCGACTGCGTATCCAACATGCGGACCTGGCATTTCCAACCAGTTTCCAAGACATTAGATTTTACTTCTCTCGTGAAATCCCCGCGAGGGGTGCTGCCCGTGTCACTGCGCAGTTATCGAAATTCGCTCTCATGAGTAAGATCTTCATGAGAGCTAGTTGGTTGATGCTTAGAACTGAGGTTAAACAGCGCGAAAAAGACAAGGACAAAAGGAAATCTGCAGGTTCTGTCTATCTACCCGCTGCCCGTGCTTGCATGCTTTGTGTCGTGTAAATCGAAGCGGATATGGAGCCTTCATGCTGTGCATAAACTCCCGAGTACCGGTCAACTGTCCTAGGACTGGTCTACAACAGCCTTCTTTGCCTCGCTGCCACGGTGTTGCTGCTAATATCTTTCAGGGTGGCTCGACCGTATAAATTTACAGTTCTCTGTGCAAGTTTACGATGTGCGCAACTTCAGTATATTAAGATGGCTTCATGAAGATTGCGACAGTCTTGAACGGGGAGTGTAAAGAACACGCGCAGTGATAGAAGCTGCGTACTTACTCTTCGTGTATGAAAAAAAGAAAAAAAGAACGACAGGAAGAAAAAGAAAGAAAAAGAAATACTCGGTCGGCTAGTTTGTTGGGCGAGTTATGTTTCCCACGATACGAACAACATTGCCGGCGCCAAATACGTTGTTTATCCGCTTCCCTCTCACCAGCTTACTAGCCGTTTCAGAAGCTTCGGCCGCCATACCGCTTTTTCCCGAGCTCCAATCGTGCATCTCCTGTGTCAGCTCCGAGAAATAAAAGGAGCCTGTGATGGCCTCGTAAGAAGCGTCAAGCACCGCCAGTTGTTTGCTCGTGCTCGTACCTTTCATGTTTACTTTACACTTAAGGTAAACGCGACAATGCCAGTGTATATCATTTACTGCATTGTTTGTGTTCTTTGCCCCATTATGAGCTCACACTGAGGTATATCATTCCACGAGAACGCGGAGGGTAGAAAGCGTCGTTCGCGCTCTGAGTAAAGCACCAACCCCCACCCTCCCTCCCTTTCCTGTCACAGGAGGTGTGCCGTTGGGGCCGTTAGAATTGAGACACCTGGTATGTGGCCCACAACATTTATCCATGTCTTCCTGTATGGAAACAATCCTTTACAAAGACGCGAATGTAATTATTTTTTGTCCATTAGTAGAGAGAGAGAGAGAGAGAGAGAGAGAGAGAGAGAGAGAGAACATCTTTAATGGCCCTAAAGATGGTTTGATTTGCAGGAGTGGTTCCTTCATCACGGGGGACCATGCGCCGTCTTGTTATTCGCAGTATGGCAGCAGTATGCTATACAAACAAACCGCACAAGGTTTTCCCTGAATCTAATCTTCATAGCTGAAAACGAAATTCGCCTTCAACATGTAAACTTTGCAGATAAGGAAAATCAGGCCGCCCACGAAGAATAACTATACATATAAAATCAAAACACTGCCACAAGCGCCTCTACCAGAGAAAAAAATAAAAGAAAAATTGACCGACGATTACGATACTCCCCAATGCGAAATTTGAGCGCAGCTCTATACGCGTTTTTCTTTCGCGATATACTGGCTGGTGAAATCTCGTAGCCACCGTCGTCGTAGAGCCCCTCTTGCGCGGCACTACGCTTTTCATCTCATGCTTTCGCCATACCCTCCTCCTCCGCTTTCATCCTCACGGTTCCGCTTCACCACCTCCTCCGAGTTCCTCCTCGCGCTCTTTTGGCTATCGCCGTCTTTCACCCACCGCTACGCTCCGCATTCGCTCTTTCATCCTTCGCTGTGCTCGCTCGCTCGGTTACGAGGGGCGCCGACGCTCCCAGCAGGAGCGGGTGACTAAGAGCTGCGCTCTAGAAAGTAAAGTCAAAGCGCATGTTGGCATCTATCTAATGCGACGCTTTCGTAAAACAATTAATTAAATGCAACGCAGTTAAGTGGAATGCGTGTAAAGGTCTTTCTTTTCGTCGTATTCAACATGAAATCTCAGACAGTGTTAATGTTTTGTGCACTGCGCTGGTCAGAATTTCTATGTAATGTTTGTGCATTTTACCGTTCACAAACTAGTAGCCCATTCGAAACTTTCAATAACAAATCGAATAATGTCCTATTCGATTCGGTGGTCGAATCGAATAGTCGCTATTAGTAGATGAGATTATTTTTTCGAATACTTTTCGAATATTCTTCAAATATTTAAGAACGTCAACGGCGCGCAATCAGGCATAACACTGAAGCAAAAGTACGGTAAGTTTTCGTCCACGTGGGCATAGTAAGACATAGAACCTGAGAACTTGCGTGGTGGATCAGGCTAAATCGCTTAGGTAGCGGTAACCTAAGCGATTACAGGCTTACAGGATTACCTTGCAGGCTGTACAGCGATCATTCACGATCTCTGAAGAGTCCCGTGGATGCGAAAAAAAAATCGTATTGGTTGCTCCCAATGCTCTATTTGCGCTTGTAGTAAAAAAAGCTTCATGCGTACTATGTAACGACAGGAACTTGCTAACATTAAGAATACTAGGATGTGAACATCGTTTTATATTAGTTGTGTAACGGCTGTTAATTATTCGAAAACTATTCGAAATCTATTCAATGCTCGATTCGATTCGATTCTCGCACTATTCGATTCGTACTCGATTCGGTCTCAAAAATCATACTAGGCCGAAATGCAACACTAATTCGGGAGGATCTATAGTACACTACAAGACGTCGACACAGTATTACCACGAAGATAAGTGCGTTATTCAAAAAACTGCAACACCGTGGCGGCCTGGGCTCGTCGGTACATATATACTCTATACAGGGGAACAGCTCGGAACGACGAAGGACAAGAAGGGGAACACGCAACAGCGCTGGTGTACGTTCCCCTTCTTGTTCTTCGTCTTTTCACGCTGTTCCCCTGTAGCGTTATTTTATGTTTGTAGAAGGAAGCATGCTGAGGAGAGATTTATACAAGTACGACACGCGTCTTGGCATGTCTTGGCATTTACTGTATGCCCCTTGCTGCGGATGTGGCACATACGCAATGACGCACATCTAATGACCCATCACGGGGGCAGCCGGAATCATAAAATGAAAATAATAATCATAGTAGCCATTGAGTTGAAATCATGCGCTATTCAATTAAGAGTCCCGTTACATTAAAGAGCATTTCATTAAAGGGATCTTTATGATCGAACATTATATGGACGTGTTTATGTTGTGATTTGTATGTTTGATTACAAAGAACAGAGCTTCTCTCACTGGCACTATATTGCTGTTCAATATTTCCTGTTATATAAGCTGGTGCACATGGCGAGAAGCCGATCCAGCCAGGGAAATATTAGGTTGTTAGAAAAAAAAGAAGAAAACAACTTCACTTAAAAAAATGGCCGTCTCCAGTGATAGCTCCGACCCTAAACTAATTTACCGAAATAGCAGCAGGCTCTTACAACGGACACATCCATCTTACCCTTGCGGTGCGCACAGCGTTGGTGTCGTCCCTCTGTATACAGGATTTTCCTCCATGATGTACTAAACACACGCACAGACGTCGCGGCTTTCGGAGTTAGCATGGGGCACTCTCAGAGAGCCCCAAGACATGCGCTGCCGAGCCGAAGGTTAGTAGCGGTTTCTGCCTTCGCGGAGAAAGAGAAATGCGTCGTTCGGCTTGTGTATAGTTTTATCGTTGCACACGGAACCCAGAAAGTCATGGCTGAATGGCTCTGCATTGTGGCCTGGCCAGATTGGAATGCCGTCATCGCGTGGAGAAGGAGACGTACATTCGGAAACACTTTCTGCCCGAGCGTTTGCGGAACAAAGGAAACGCAGGCTGCACCGCAACAAAAGCGGAAGACTAATGTGCCTGTTTCTGGGCCCCTCATTTACAGTTCCGTGCAGTGGGCCGGAACAGGAGTAAGGCAGAATACTTGACAGCTGCTGCGCGACATTATCAGCTTTAATAAGACTGGAAAAATCGTCGTTTTGCTTGAAAGCCGAAGAATTGATAGGGAAAGCGCACGTGTAGACAACTATCCGACGTATAAGATATGATTAAGTTTGACAACCTCGCTACGACGTACAACACCTCTCTTTCCGGACAACTTTAAGCCGACTGGATTTCACACCGTTCTCTGAGTCAGAGATACTCGGACCGTGGGCACATCCGTCACTGGCACAAACAGCGATTCGTGCGCTAGTACAGTGTTTGAAGTGCAGCGGTTCGGGTATTGTTTATAGTGTCCCTGTGCATCCTCCCACGTGGAGTCAGGGCTCACCCCCTTCCTATTTTCCTTTCTATTCCCCTTTCCCTTACCCCCATTGTAGGGTAGCAAACCGAACACACGTCTGGTTGACATGCCTGCCTTTCCTCTCCTTGCCTTCACTCTCTCTCTTTCTTTGACAACCTATAACTTCGCTTCAAAATGGCCTAAAACAGCGATTTATAGCTTACAACGCACTATGAGCATTCAGAAACAAATCCGCGTGCTGTGTGTTGCCGTGCAAGTTGCTGTTAATTAGCTAATTAGGCCCTAAAGGAAGAACATCCTGTTTTGGACATCATAAAAATATTTATCATAAGAAAAAAAATTTCATTTTTGAGATCAGCTGGTAAAAATACATTAACTGTGCAAATATAATTTAACTTGTGTACAAAATAATATTAAAAAGATTTTTGAAGTGCCTGGTCAAAGCTGAAAGGCAGATTTTATCTCAATGAAAATAAAACACGTTGATTTAGTCCAAGGGTGCTAATTTGGGCCGTCTATCAACCACCGCAGTTGATAGTCGGCGCCCATGTGGTCTTCTCGTAGTAGTGTTGTCTGCTCTGTATTACGTTGAATTTAGACACCTGTAATATCGGTGCCGATTTTATTTCACGTAATAGTATTAAACAGAGAATACGTTAAAATAAGTAACATCAGATGTTTGAAAAATTGACATTTCAGTTTGATTAGAGAGAGAGAGAGAGAGAGAGAGAGAGAGAGAGAGAGAGAGAGAGAGAGAGAGAGAGAGAGAGAGAGAGAGAGAGAGAGAGAGAGAGAGAGAGAGAGAGAGGGGAAATGATAAATGAAAGGCAGGGAGTTTAACCAGGACTGAGCCTGGTTGGCTACCCTACACTGGGGGAAGGAAAAAGGGGAGGGAAAGGTTGAAAGAAGAAGAAAAAGTTTACTGGGGATATCGAGCGGTCACTCGGTCCATACCACAGACGGTGACTCAATCCGGTAGCTTTCATATATCGCAGCAGCGCTTTTGTGGCATTTTGTAGCTGCGATATGCGAGGCCATGGTTCCAAGATCTTGTTCAAGCGGAACGGTTTTCTATCTAACTGATTTAGAGCTATGCAGAGGTAATGTCTTTCATTTACAAAAGATGGGTAGAAGCACAGTAGATGTTCTATAGTCTCCTCGACACCACAGACATTGTACTCCTCGCTATCACCCGTTCCAATCAAACATGTATATACATTGGTGAATGCGACGCCGAAGCGCAAGCGGCACAGCATTGTTTTCTGATTTCGCGGGAGCCCAGGTAGAAGCCGCAGTTGCTAGATGGATCGAGGGAATACAATCGATGTTGCGTTAATTCAGGTGTGTGCCACTTCTCCGGTGTCATGCGATGCGCTAGCTTGCTTAAGTATTGGGCTGCGTCAGTCCGCGATAAAGCTACGATAAAGGTAAGAGTAAATGAAGCCCACACACACCCCTATAGGCACACTGCAACATAGAATTACATGTGACGAAGATTAGTTACACTTAATAATGAGTTCTGAACACGTACACAAGCCCGTGATGCGGTCCAAAGTGAACAGGTGAACAGATGAAGAAAAAATAAACAAACGCAGGTGACCTAATACACACAGAAAGGCACAACAGCCCCCCCCCCCCCCCCCCCCCCCCGGAGAGAGCATGGCTTTCTCAAAGAAGATACGCAATATGAGCGTGATACACATATGTAGACCACAAGTGCACATAAATATAAACGACTGAAGTGAATTGTATTGCGGCACCTTGCACGTTAATATTCCTGTTTCTTTAAATTAAAATTCAAGTACCTTCACGTTCCAGTAAATATTCAAACACGTTGGATGCTTTTCGTTGTGCTGTTATCGATTGCCAAGGGCCAAGCAGCTTTAGGAGTTGGTGGCTATCAAATTCGCGTACTTTTTCTAATTGTTGTCTATGTATAGCGTGTCTTGGGCAATCTAGGAATAGATGGCGAACGTCATAATAGTCATGCCACAGGGACAAACTAGATAGGAGGACTGTTCCATGCGGCATAGGAAGGAAATGCTTTGTGTATGACATTCCAAGAGGGATTCGACAAATTAGTATTCCGGCACTTCTTGAAAAGTTCACATTCAACTAGTACTTCAGATGAGGCTTCACTTCGTAAATTATCGTTTCCTAAATTTTAGTATACGTCGCGAATTCCTTAGTGTTATCGGTATAAGGTAACATTCGGCGTACTTATAGGCTGACTTTGTCAGCGAGTCCACAATTCATTGCCTTCTATGCCCGTATGTCCCGGGACCCTCTGCAATACCACTTTTTGTTTTTAAGGCGAAAGCCTTAGATGGCTCATGGGACGAAAACTCCGATGCCTGGTGTTACGCCGTCCGGTGTTATGGCACCAAAATTTATGGCACGAAAATTCACAGGCGGTCGAACGCTCGACCTTTGGTGGGAGTCTAACCCATGACCTTTGGCGTTAGTTAGGGAGAATTAGGCCATCAATTACTTTATAAGAAAACGTGATGTAGAGGCAAAGAAGTAGCATCTGCACGAACTGTTGTTTTTATTAAGGCAACGTTAATTAAGGCACAATAATTAAATATAAATTGAAGGCATTCGAACCCACAACCTTTGGTGGGAGTCGAATCCACTTGGAGATATGGGTGACCCGGCCATATCTCCAAGTTGGATTCCAATTGACATCGTGAAGGTCGAGAGCCGAACGTGGGAGAAAACAAGTGATAGTAAGTAACGGCGCATTATAATGAAAATATCAAGTAACGTAATGACTGTCCCGTAAGCGGGCAGACTTTCGCCTTCGTCCTGTTTAGGGTATGCTAAAGTGGCTGTGAACGTTTGTTGAGCAGTCCGACTTGCATTTTTTAGCATGATGTACGTTATTCGCCCATGTGGTTGGTTTTCATCAATATTTTCCAGACAAACTAAAGCCGAGAATAAGTTCGTACAGTTTGCCCACTTTTTCGGTGTCTTGTTCTATGTCGATAAAATATCAGGCTTGAAGAAATGCCACCAATTCTGCTGCCCTTGACGACGGCGTGCTTCCTATCCGACGGGCGCAATTCACTTGTAAAGCTGGCATCAGATAAGCGTCTGTCACAACTTTCTTTTGCCGAATGAACCGTCCGCGTAAACGCGAAAAGAATCCCGAGTCCTCTAAAATATAGTTGGTGTAATTCCAGTTGGTTAGTTTTCCTTGCTACGCAGTGTCCTCGCGTAGCAGCAAATGCAGCTTAGCTGGGCTTGTCTTGGCTTTTGTGTGGGTGCCCCCTAGCGTGTCACGTTTCATCTCACCATTAATAAGACGGCCTCGAGCTGTCGTGAAAGGCATGGTCGCTCGTGATCCCCAGTCGGACCTCCTGAGCCCGCTCTCCATCTTCATCGGCGTCCTTACGTCGCTTAATCCCGTGCATGTTTCGACTTGGTCGCACCCATCTGTCTTCACTTGGGGTTGGCTCAGACTCGATTCGATCAGGGAAGTTGCAAGTCCCCGCTAGGGGTCGGATGTCTTAATTTCTGGCCCCGTGATACCGAGTGCCGAATATTGCAAACCTAATCAAGTCGTGTAATATAGCCTCGCTGTTTAAACCTTAAGATCTCCTAGTACTTTCACTAAACTGAGCGAAAGTTATTGTCCTGCAGGTATGCAGGACCCAATCTCTCCCCATTTTCTTCTTTTAATTCTCTATGTTTTTCATTACAGCCCCGTGCATAGGGCAGCAAACCAGACGCTCATCCGGTTGGCCTGCCTACCTTTCCTATACTCCGACATCATTCTTTTCTTCAAGTATCAGTGCGTAAAACTTTGAGAATGCGATCCGTGCATGCGAAATGACCCATTAGATTGTGGAAAATCTGATAACTTTTTTATTTTGTAAAACGAAACGTGGAGGCAATTCTGCCCGTCACACACTTGAAGCTTCAATAGCTTCATTTGATCGGTAAAAGTCGGTACAAAAGCGGGAAGTCCCTTCTCCACGGTAGTAAACCATGGCCCGTATTCACAAAAGTTCTTAAGCTAGAATTGCTCGTAATAGCACATGTCAGCTAAGCCTTATGCTGGACATATTATGAGCGAAGCGAACCAGACAATACCAAAGAGCACCTGCGAACGAAAAGCTCTGTGAATTCGACCCCACGTGCTTAATGACTTTTATCGCTATTATGGAAAAGGTACGTACCATTTGTCTGTAAGTCTGGATTGTTGCTGCGATATAAACGGAAAAAGGGAGATATAAAAAATAAACGAAAAACCCCAACTAATGACAATCCGCTGGAACAAGTGGATTCCGAATCGGGAACTGTATTCACAAAAAGAAAAGCTCTTACGCAAGAATTGCCTCGGAACAGAACGTTTCAGTCAATCCTGAAGCCGCGCATATTGTTAGCGAAGACGACCGGGCAATGACGAATACCACTTACGAAATAAGAGCTTTGCGATTTTGACCGCATGATTATATTTCTTTCATTAGAATACAGTCAATATAAGTGCTCTGTCACGCAACTGGATCCCTGGCCGGTGCATGTTTCATAACGGATGTGCTCCTTTTTAGCGCTTCAAAGGGGGCTCCGCTTGATGCTCTTCTTTATCCTTCATAAGTTATGCTTACCGCATCCAATACCAGGGCGTTGTGACCTCGTCCGCTAAGCGCGCGAGACCTTGATATCTGCACGTGACCGCTAGATGCCACCGCACACTGAGAGAGGGACGTGGAACACGCCACCTTCTCTCTTCTCTGCAACCCTCCTTTCTTTCCGCCTGCGACATTGCTTAGCAGTCAGGGAAATCATCTGTGTAGTCGCAAGAGTTCATTTGCGTTCGTTGTTCAAACGCTGCCCTTGGGTAAACAATCCCGTGCTAACGAATTTTTGTTCTTATTGACCACCATGGTTGCCAGAACGCCCGAAAGCACGCTAGCACAAAAAATGATTTAGCAGTGCGATTAATTCCTCGGCCTGCCTGATGAACTTGTGGGTCCGTATTCATACAAAAAAGGTATCACAGTAGAATTGCCTCGTAAGAGACAATTCCAACCAATCGTGAAGCTGCACATATCACTAGCGAAGGTGGGCGCCAGTGGTAAAGGACACGTACGAACGAAAAAGATGACAAAGCTTTGTGAATTCGGCTCCCGTTCACTTACACACCGCTAACATGATACGATGTATGCTTGTTACCTCACCCGTTTATTAAGTGCCCATGAAGGCAGCACGGCCTTGTTGGGAGCCTACGTCTGGCGTTCACAAAGAAAGGAAAAGAATATATGAGGCCTGTCTCGGAGGTCTCAACAAGCTTCAACAAAACCGGGCGATACTACACGTACGCTTAATTTGCAGCAGAAGAAAGGTCCCTAAGCATAAGAAGTAAATGAAAGAATGCACGTGTCGTACATGAAACTTTGGAGTGCAGTGGAAGAATACTAATCTCATTAGCGCACTTCTGCGATATCAGAGGCTGTTTCATTTATTACGGAAACAGTTCTGGTAAATGTGGTGAAATTTATAGCACTCTGTTATACGCAATCTTATTACCAACTGTCGCGCCATTTATCGTTGTTTTTTTGTTCACCAGTCAAGAAAGTATCTCGCACTTCTCGCGCTATATATTACTCGTGTCTGACATCACGCGGACATTTTACTCAAAGAACTCGGCATTCTCCTAAAGACGGGGTTTATTTAACGCCACGGGTTTGGAATTTAAGTGCGAACGTATACGAATGCCGGAAAGCACGTGCATAAACATAAAATTAATTTCTGCGTTTTCTGTCTCTCCTTTTGTTGTCGCAAGAAACAAACTTACTTTTGCTTTCTACGAGACATGTTTATAAGCCTGAATATAACTTTTCTTCCGAAACGTGTGTTTGTCGGCGTGTGGAATTTCGGTTGTGTTAACCTCACGAGTTTTTGCACTTACTGCTTTTAAAAAGATGGCTCTAGATTTTCCAAACCTGTGACATGTTTTCTCGAAGTACATGTTGCTGGGCTAGACGCTTCATATTGCTGAGTAGACCATAAATATGATAGCTTTGGTGCGAACAAGGAAGGACGGAAGGGAACAAGGGGACAACTTTTGACTTTTATTCTCTGTTCTATAATATGCAATATATACACGCAGGTGAATGAGCAACATACAAAACAGCTTCAATCGCGCAACACCCTAGTCACAGCCGGCTATCAAAAAACCTTCTTTCTGCACGCAAAAGCAAAACTGATGTGTCGCTAATACAAGACAAACCTCGCTCTTTAATATGAAACGCCCCTAAAAATTAGCGTGCCATGGTGTCCCTGCTTCTTCCAAGAATCCATATCTTGTCCAGTAGTGGCTCACACTGATGTGAATTGCAGCGCTTAGGCAAATCTGCTCCGTCTTTACCTTTCAGTGACAGCTCATGTTCCCGCGCACGCTCCTTTACGCATCACCCAGTCTGGCCGACATATGTCTTACCGCAAGACAGCGGAAGCTCATGCACGACTCCGGTAGCACATGTTGTGCACGGCTTGGCATGTATTTTACAACAACCATGTTTCTTGCTTCCCTCAGAAAGAATGCGTGGGCACAGCTGGGTGAGCTTGCGTGGGGCAGACTTGCTGCCCATGTCTGTCTGCAACCTTCTTTAAGTTGTGGGTTACACGGTGCATATGAGGCAACACGTCCGGCCTCACCGATCTCAGCACTTGCGCGGCCCTTCTCCTGTGTTCGTCGCTCTTCAATATCTCGAGGAGCGACTCGGCAACGGCAGTAATGAGCGTTGTGGGGAAACCCAGCGGAACACCTTTGAAGCAATTGATTCTTAAAGCATGTCTGCATCGCTTGAGGGTGCGGCCCTTGTTCCTCCCCTTGTTCCCTTCCGTCCTTCCCTGCTTGCACCAAAGCGATCATATTTATGGTCTACAGATTGACATGTTTTCCTATTTTACAATATTTTGTCACTACTAATATTGCTGTAATGTGAAAACGCGTAGCCGTCCGCGCTATTGGCCTCGAGCTCCACCACTGGAAAAGCTGGCGCCACCGTCGGCGTGACGTGCTAGGAGGGATCATGTGGACATAGCGGCCGCGTCGGCTGCTTCGGGCGCGCCGAAGCGAGCTGAAAACGAGTTTAAATTCCCTCGTACGCTGCGGTTTTCATTTAGTGGCGAAATTTTCCCGCTTCGAGTGTCTCCTTTACAACGCTTGAAAGCACTACAATATGTAGTGGCTGCCTTTGAAGGCGCGCGACATGGTAGGCTACTGCTCGGTGCCGCAGGGCCGGACGCACATAACGGAGGCCGGTGTCGGCCTTATTCACACGTAGCCGCAGGACAAGAAGCTGTGTGAAGCTTGGCTCGCGAAACATAAAACCGGCAGTCATCGGCTACAACTCGGGTATGCAGCAAGCACAGCCGCGAGGAAGATTTCTGCTACGGCGCCCGGTCTGCGATGTTCTCAAAACGCGCACTGAGACGCTCGCCTGAGTCCGCTGCCCGACTAATGTCATGACGGCTTGGTCTATGAACTTGTCGATACTATAGATACTGCCAAGTTCAGTGGAGTGGAAAGGCAGCGGTGAGAAGCACATTTAAAGAAAGCATGGCATATGGTCATGTTTGTGTTGTGAATTAATGCACTGGATTACAAAAAGGAGCAGCGGGATATTGCAGGCTGAGAACGCCGATAAACATACAGTGCGACGCAACTCGAGAAATAGTATTGAAAGGTCAAAGAATTTAGAAGAAAAAAAAGATTGCATCGTCGCGACGGCACATCACAGTCCCCGTAGGCGTCGAAGTCTCTACAATGAAATTATTTTTGAACAGCTCTGATAGCGCCCACGCAACAATGGTTGCCTGTATACTGTCAAATGCTCATATTCTGCAGGCTAAAGCTCATGGCACGGTGCGAAAACGCGCGCGCGGAGAAAGCGAAACAGTGCGCGGACAAGCATGCAGACGCGCAGTCGGTCGCTGCGAATCTGCGCGATCGCTGCATTGAGGCTTCATTCTATTACGCTCCATTTAGTTATACAAACACTATAAGAACATATTTCACATAGTTTGCTCTCGGCGTTTACCTACCTTTCACGCAAGAAGCCGGTTCGGGAGACTCCATCGCGGCGACCGCGCGCAGTGGCGTTCACTGTACGTATTCGGTAAAGAGATAGCGGCTGTAAACGATTGTGTGCTTTCAGCTTGCCCAAGATTATTATTTAGACAGTAAGGAACTTCTCTCGTTTCGAAAGTACTTACAAAAATGTCCGGGAGAGCTCGCGCGTGGTGTTTTCAGTGAGCGCTGACAGCAAAACCTATGAGGAGCGCGTCACGTGATCCCTCATACTACGGCATCGAGGCGCTTCCGATAGAGGGCGACTCCGTAACTCCTCGCCGCCAATAGGGTGACTAAATATATTTCTATTCTATTCATTAAGTGTAAAAAAAAGTCCTGCTCTTAAATTTTGAATGGCGGTGCGTGGTACATAATGGAGTGAAAACAAAAAAAAAATAAAAGCCAGGATAATGTATCACGTGTAGCCTGCGTTGCATAACGTAGACCACTGATTCCCGCAGCAGTACTTGACCGTCATTGGATCTCTTCTCTCTGTAAGCCTGCTACCTCATTTTTTTTTTACTACACGTCGTTAAAACTCGCTAGCACCAGAACGCCGTTATTGGGTCTCAATGGATGCGGATCTTCCATTTTTATGTCGGCCATTCAGTTTTTCTTTGTGTGCGTTGAGGTCATCAGAGATAAAGGAACGTTGCCTTGAGCGCCCATGGAAACGTGAGTAGAGCGCTGGAACGAAGATGAGAGACGGCGTGACTTTTGCGATGCCAGTCGGGGGTCCCCGTGACATGGCACAAAAACAAAAACGAGAAATTGTCCATAAAACCTACATGACACCCGTTCATACTCAAGGCGCCAAAAATAGCAGTGTACGGAAATCGCTGCGTTATTGTAATCGGAGACCGTGGGGACCGTGGAGGACAAGTGTGATCGCAAACTGTGGAGTACAGCCATGAGCCATACGAGAGAGAACACCGTATTTATTTTTTCACGATGGTTACTCGTGAGCTGTGAATTTGAATATGACATGTAAATATGAAACAGGAAAATATTTTGGTGAACAGATTGTCATCATTGGACATTTTCATGCGGGCATGTTTGTTTAGCCAATACGGCCTCTCGAGAGCCATTTATGTGTTCCCATTCACAGCTTTCGAGAGGTAAAAATGTGCATCTAAAAGGAGCATTTCAGCTACCAACAGGGAGCAGTTACATATTACTTCACCTTACGCAAGAGAAGTTTTGTGAATACGGATCGTGGTTGGTGTCAAGGGGCAAGAACAGACATTTTTGTGACAGTAAACTTCTTTCCAAATCAAAATGCGCGTCCAATAAACGTTGACATTATTTTCGTGCGTAAACAGAGCCCTGAATAAGATACTTGAACCATGGCCAACGGCGGGGTTTATACTTAGTCGTAGTGTCCTCTAACACAAAAGTGTCATTACTACAGATGACATATGCGTCATACCCGCTGTGATGGCGTAGTGGCTTTGACGTGGCGCTACTAAGCTTGAGGACGAGAGATCGAATCCCGGCCGCGGTGGCCGCAATTCGGTGGGGGTGAAATGCGAAAATTCCCGTGTACCGTGCATTGGGTGCACATTAAAGAACGCCAGGTAGTCTAAATTATCTCGGAGTGCCCCACAACGGCGTACCTCATAATTATATCGTTGTTTTGGGACGTATAACCTCCCAGAATCTAATTTTTATACATCCGCTCTGAAAGTTTAACTTGCCTATACGAAGTTAAGTGGTATGCCGTGTAAATATGGCTCACTAGTCTGCAAAATTGTGATCTGTGTTCTTTCAACACCAATTTCAAAATACCTTTATCATTTATGGAACTCTTCATGTTTAAACATGTTTGTGAGTGTACCTTTACTGTCTTCTATGGCTTCCTGCTTAACTTTGTTAGCTGCTCGCGCCGTTTGACTGTACTCAGTTTTCTTCGGTGCTTTTGGCGATCTTATGTGGTTTGCTATGCGACGATCAAGTAGCCAGTGCCACCCAAATTCACCAGGGCCTCCTACAATATCACAATGAAAAAGTTCTTCATATGTTCCTGCTTCATATTTTAAAGTAATCATTGGAAGTAATCGAACTTTCCGGCGCATTTCCTGCTCTTCCATACCCTGTACACTTTTCTCAGCCCTCAAGCCACGTGCTCACTCAAAAGCTTCGCAGGGTGCGCTGCGAACGAACAAGGATTGGTGAGAGGAAGAAGGGCGACGAAATGTCAGCCGCGAAAAGTCAAAAATGAAAAGAAACATGAAAGATGTGTGCGGAATGGTGGAATGGGAAAGCGTGATGGAGAAAATGGGGGGGTGCGGGGTTGGGTCAGGTCGGGATGTCATCCGCTTTGAAGCGTCTCGCATATGAAGCCTGTGCTGGGAGAGTTCGGGGAGCAGGGTGTGCGCCACCGCTCTCCTGAACGCCATTACCATATTCAATATTTGCCGCGGCGACGTCGGGCGACGCCATAGATGTGCGGTAAATAGCGAATAAAACAGGGCCCAGAATGAGAGCGCGTGGCGTATAAATTCCGACCGAAACACGGGTACCGCCGCCGCAGTGCTCGTCACCGCCACAGCACAGCCTGCAGGAGATGACCCGCGTGCCTGAGGTCTAATTACGCTGCCAGGCAGCTGAGGTTTATTGCAGTGCTTACCGATGTCTTCTCGCGGTGTGGCATCAACCACGCGCTGCATCATGGGACCACGGAGTTCTGTTGCTGAGCACGAGGTCGTTGGTTTCAATGCTGGGCCACTGTGGCCGCGTTCGAGCACCGACGATATACCCAAGAGCGCTTGCCTGCTTAGAGATGGGTGCACGTAAATCGTGTGGTCAAAATTATTTCCGGAGGTATCGACGACGGCTTCACTTCAAACTGAAGCAATACATTAAGTTCTTGCTTTAAGGTCGATCAATATTTATCATCCTTAGGGAGTGGCTTCTCGCAGCTTCATCACCCAGAAAGTTTTTTTTTTTACTGCCATTGCTATAATTTCTTAAAGAAAAAAAAAAGGCTCGTAAAATTCAATCCCACACCACTGACGTTTTATCAGTCCCACACATAGACATTCCATGCTGCCATGATTTCTTTATCCAAATGCAAGTTTAAAACTAGTTCTACCTCACTGTTAGAGGAGGCGTCCACTTAAGAAGCAGCAAAAGTTGTAATCGGGGACTTTAAATTCCCGGCGATCCTACAGACCGTGACCATAACAGCCCACTGGCATGATCATTGCCATCATGCATTCGTGACGAACATGAAGTTAAATGACGTAAAACTTGAAAAAAAAAATGTTCCAGCCTAGCTTGAACTTGGGACATCTTATAAATGTCCGCGCAAAAGCCTACGAAGCCATGATCGCTATCAGTGAAATATGAGGGCGAAAAGTTGGCAATCGCTTCTGAGGCAGCTGTCAGCGGAGCACGTTAGGGTGCACGAGAATTTCACTGACACCAAAGCGAATCAAGTTCATCGATCTCTGATGTCAAGAAGGAAAATATAGAAGAGAAATCAAAAGCAGTGCTTCTGTTTAGCAAGCTGTTGGCACGCCGCTCCGTACGTTTGCCGCTACTACAATACTGCGCAAAACACTAGTGCTCTTACTGTGCGTGATGGTAAGCTGTAGTTGTCGCTGTCACTGTATCGCACTCTTCAGGCGAAACTCGAACTTTTTGTCGTAATCGCAAATCGATACATGTCCAGGGACGGCTGTGTTAGAAAACGATATGTGTCAGGTGGCAACGCTCTAGCTGAGATGAAAAAGTGGGCCTGAGTAGCAGCGTTAAAAAAACTTGAGTGTTTTGTGCACTGGGAACGGTTCGGGGAAGGAGACTGACACTTAGTCAGGCATTCGTGTCTTTTTGTCAGCATCTTTGACAGAAATTCATTGTATTTTCTTTTTCTGTCAAAATAAACATTCATTCAAACATTAAAACATTCAACTCGAAGTTGGTCTATTTCGCTCCTGTTTATATGAGTACAGCCAGCAGACTGGAAACAAAGACAAAGAAGCATATAGAGAACGAGGGCAATGCTGGACAAACAACTAATTAAAACTCAACAAAAGTACAAATAAATAAATAGAAATAAATTTCTGTTTTTAGGCCAGCATTCCCCTCGTACTGTTAGCGGACATTTTCGAGCCGGCTGGCCATACTCGTACAACTTCGTAGGAGGTTTAATGGGCATGGCAAGCGACCAGCGGCTCGTCAAAGCGATACGGATGCAATTTGGAGAAGGGTCAAACACACTCGGAGACGGCAGATGATTCTCTGCGTTCCTTGAGACAACGAAGAGGTTATTACATTCAGAAATAAGTGGTGAAAATGATCCGCCTTGCAGATTTCCTCGGAGCTCATTTGCCACAAAGAGATACATGGACTGCGTTGTTGGTTCAGGATACGGGTAATAGAAGTGATTAATAGAAGAGGCCCGTGCCTATACGCAGCCGCGACTTAATGAAGATGCGATGAGTTCATCTTTCCCCGATATTTTGCTTTGAGAATTTCATCAGTCGGAACGCGTCGTTCGCCGCAAAGGGGCCCGGTGAGGAGAGCGGCTAATGGTAAATGAGATTTGTTCGGAACCGCGCGGAGCAAGCGCTCGCTGCGACAACAACCCGCATGAAAATTTGTTGCTTGTGTCCATATAGAGCCAACAGCAACAATAACAGCGAGGTAAAGCATCGAGGAAATTAACCGTGGCTGACATTGCAATGTAGAAAATAATAAAGGAACTGGAAATGAAAGTGGGCGTAACGTGTCACCGGAGGTAAGCGTACCCACAACCTCTGCATTAAGCGTGCGTTGCACTGCCAATTGATACCGGCGATGGCAGTCAATCTGTTCACTAACTTGGGTAGTCATGTTTACTAAATCTAGCCCTGGGAGCTTTAGCCAGCGCCGCTCATATGTACAAAGTGTTTCAGCGAACACTTCAAAGAATTTTTAAAGGTTGCCTGCGGCAGATAGCACAATTCTAGTTCATGAGATGGTCTACTCGAAGAGACGGACATTACTTACACAGAAAATTGAAATGCATAATTGACTGATTAGCCAAATTATCTAATTACGTTTCTAACTGATTACCTTATGGCCCATATTGCAATTTACAAATTCTAGTCGTGGAGTTCGAAACGCGGTTCCACTTGAAATGAATTCCTAGGATGACACCGGTTTCGATATAATAATTCCCAAACTTTGCGCAGAAGTGCATTGGTGTTCCAGTTACATTCTTAACAAAACGTTGTTTTATGCATTGAGGCATAAAGTTAAAGTATATAAGCTGAATACAAAAAAATATTGTGACTTACTACACACAATAGTCAGCAACATGCATTTGGTCGCGTCGTCTTAGAGTACATCGGCATATTTTTAAACTCTGGCTAAGATTAGCTGGGACACCCTGTATACAGGGCGTCCCACATAACTTGAGCGAAAGCGAATTGAACCGAACGCATACTATTCGCAATAGCCTATAATAACTCAGACAATTTTTTGTTTCCCCCATAACTCAATAATTAATTAGGCTAATTAACCAACTTTTCTACTTAAATTCGGACGACGGGTTCTACTTAAATTGAGCACGACGCAGCGAGTTATGGAAAAAAGAATGACAGGTGTAACGTTAGGGGGGGGGGGGCGGGTATAAGAAGAGAGCAGACTGCAGTATTGCAGAACAGAGAGCAGTATAAGAACACCCCCCCCGGAAGAAGGAAGAAGAAGTGTATCTGTTCGGTCGCTGTTTTTATGTGGTGCTCTGAGTTTTCTGGTTTTTTGGATAGTTACGGTTACCTTTGACGACGATTGAAGATCGGGTGAAGTTCGGGTGAAGATTCGACGAGCCAGGCGCCTTACAGGTACGACATTTCTTTTTTGAAGACCTGTCTACTACCCCGCCGCTACGGTGGTCGGAAGCCGAGAACATCGTCACGAGCCTTATGCTCGTCCAAACCTAACAAGCCATATGAATGACGCTACGGGCCGTAATGAAAAGCCTGGAGCCTTGCAAGCGTCACAAAACTTCATAAAGCCGGCACGTTTGGTTCTCCCCAACTCAGAATCAACTTCAGCGAACTCAGGAATGATGGCTGATGGTGAAGCCGAGACCAAGAAACCTCGCCTAGAAGACGGCAAGGACGATGATAGAACATCGACTTATGAGCTAAGTGATGATGAAGATATGGGTGAAGATGCGCCATTTACTGTGGTCACGTATAAGAAAAAGCGAGCCGAAGGCATTCCGGTTGTCTTTCGCCCAACAAATGAAGGTACTACTTTTTGGCAAGTAAATCCAAACCGAGTGTCTGCCGAAATAGTTTCTGCTGCCAAAGAGAAAGTACAGTCTTTCAGGACGACCAGAGATGGAAGTTTCAGTGTTAGCGTTGCTTCCTTAGCATCGGCGAAACGCCTTTTGATGCTCTCAAGTGTAGGTGGCCTGGAAGTCAAGCCATTCATCCCAGAGTCGTACACGCGAAACGTTGGGAAAATAAAACATGTGCCTCTGCAGTACACAGACGATCAACTCCTAGACTTCTTGAAAGACGCAGGAGTTATATCAGCACGCAGACAGATAAGGTATTCCCGCCAAGAAGATGGAGCAGTGAAGTCATATCCACTTCACACGGTAATCTTGACTTTCAGAGACGACCGCCCTATTCCTGGAAGAATTTACTTGGGTTTCACCAGCCACCCTGTCGAGGAATACCTAGGACCCGCACTTCGCTGCTATAATTGCCAGAGATTCGGGCACATGGCGAAAACCTGCCGTAGCACACGTAGATGCAAAATATGCTCAGAAGACCATGACCACAAGCAGTGCAAGTCACTTCTTCAACCTAAATGTGCGAACTGTGCGGGGAACCATGCCGCCTCCTTCTCAGGCTGCCCACAGAACAAAGCAGCGGCGCAAATGCGTAGACATGAACTAATTCATGGAAGACAACCGCGACGCAATGAACCCGCACCAAACCTCGAGATTGTTCATCCAGTGCCAGATCACCCACCTCAGCGGGCACCGGAACCACCACAGCCAAGAGCACCAACAAGATATCCCTCCTCTAGAGAACAACCAACAGTGCAATCAAGCGACCAATCAAGAGGATCACAGTCAAGAGCCCAGTCCTATGCATCAATACTACGGAAACCCAGAGGACAACAGGCAGAAAGTAATACACAAGAAAGCTCCTGTACTCCCACACATTTCTCTCAGCGACCTTACGCATCCACTGCAGAAGTGACACCAGCTAATAGCGAACATACTACAGCATCGGTGAGACAACTGATTTTGCCAATGCTTTTCGCAGCTCTTAAGGCAATCCTATCTGCTTTGCCGGAAGCAAACAACCTACCAGAAGTAAAAGCCTTGTTGCCTCTAGAAGCACTGTTGTGTCAACAATCCGGGCCGAAACTGCGGCAGGCACTACATGAATAACCGCTACAAAAATGTCTCCATATTTCAGTGGAATGCCAACAGTCTTCGAAGAAAGTGCGCTGACTTTCGTAAACTGCTTGTGCAATACAACTTCCCAATACTTTGCATTCAAGAGGCGGGAATCACTGACGACTTTCGCCTCTCGAATTATGTGATATATAAGACTTCTCGTCAAGGTGCTGTTAGCAGAGTGCTCCTGTGCGTCAGAAAGGACCTACCATCTTATCAAATTCAGTCCAGTGATTCAGACTTCCCGGAATTCATCGCATGTAAAGTATCCTTTGGCAAGCTCTGTATAACAGTGATTAATCTATATCTACAACCTTGAAACCGGATTTCAGTAGAAGCGCTAGTGGATATATTCAAAATAGCTCATTCTAATGTATTTATATGTGGCGACTTCAACGCACACAACATCATCTGGGGCAGTGATCACTGTGATGCACGGGGTAATGTTATTGAATGCGCCATAGATAAATGCAACTTGACTGTTTTAAACGATGGGTCGCCAACATTCCTTCGTGGATATAATTACTCAAGCTGCATAGATGTTACCCTGTGTTCACATGATCTAGTGAATGGTGTGGGATGGACAACAGATATGGAAACGCGCGGAAGTGATCATTTTCCCATTCTTGTTAACCACCCTAGCATGCGCTATGATATCAGGCGTTACAGCAGACTAACCAACTGGCAAGCTTTTCGATACCGCCTAACGGATCAAATTAACCAACATGCAACAGTGGAAAAATTTACAGAATTTTTGCAGGATAATATGAACATATGCACAAAGAAGGTCCCAATACCAAAAGACTATGCTGCAGTTGACGGAGAATATGAACACCTAAGAGCCATCCGACGCCGATCCGAAAGAGCTTACCGACGGAGCGGAAGTTTAGAAGCATACAGAAACGCTCAGAAAATACACAATGTAATGCGCAGACGAATGGAAAGCTTAGGCAAACGGCGCTGGCGCGATTTCTGCGGCACGCTGTCTCCTCACACGGCTTTCCCACGAATTTTTCTAGTAATTCGTTCTTTAAGCGGACCTGTAACACAAAGCTTCCCATTTCGTGCTCTCGCTGTAGCCAGGGACACGTGTGAAATATTAGTTGCAGATGAATTTTGTGAGCTAATTTCCAGATCTGCCTTTTCATCACAATGTGCAGAATTTGATATTTCAGTAGAGTTGGCTAAGCGAAAAATTACTGCTTGCTACTGGGCCCAACATCCTCAGTTAGATCACACTTTCACATTAAACGAGCTCCAATGTGCAATTGCATCATGTCGCCAAACGTCCGCTGCTGGGCCGGACGGCATTACGTACAATATGCTAAGAAACCTCGGACCGACAGGTACAAATGCGCTCTTAGACATCCATAATAACTTATGGATAGAGGAAACTGTACCTGACTCTTGGAAAGTCGCTCGAATCATACCAATTTTAAAACCTGGTAAGACGCCCTTGTGCCTTGAATCCTTCCGCGCCGTTAGTTTGACAAGTTGTTTATGCAAAGTAATGGAGAAAATGATTGACGCGCGACTTCAATGGTGGTGTAATGAAACGAAGGTGTTGTCCAACTACTTAGTAGGTTTTAGAAAACATAGATGCACAATGGATGCAATATTAGATATAGTAACCTGTGTGGAGCACGAGCGTGCACGTGGAAACATGACGATAGCAGTATTCCTAGACATCAAGAGGGCATTTGACACCGTTAGGCACGTTCATGTTCTGCTAAGCATGTTGGAACTTGGTCTGTCTGGCCGGTCCTTGCGATGGATTTCTGAATTTTTATCAGGTCGCAAAATATTTGTTCAGACGGGTGAAGGAAAGAGTTCTGAACATATTGTCAAACAGGGAGTACCACAGGGAAGCGTACTCAGCCCCTTCCTTTTTAACTGCGTCATGGCTGATTTAACGCGAAGACTGCCATCACAGTTAAAGTTTTCACTGTATGCAGATGATGTGTGTATTTGGACATCTGGGTCTAAAGCTCAACTACTCCAGATGGCATTGCAAGACGGCATAAATATCATCAACCAATTTTTGAGAGAAAGAGGAATGGTACTATCACATGCAAAGACTGCTGTATTGCCCTTCACTCGGAAGGTGTTAAAAAATTTCACTCTTAATCTGGAAGGACACCCTCTAACGATTGTCACACAGCATCGATTTCTTGGCATAATACTTGATAGGCAGCTATCCTGGGCACCCCACTTAAAAAAACTCGAAAACGAGGTCAATGCCATAGTGACTGTACTTCGCAGACTTGCAGGCACATCATGGGGCGGATCAGTATCGTCCATGCTGACTGTTTACAATGCATTAATACGACAAAAATTGCATATTCCGCGCCCATCTTACACGGACTTTCCCACACGTCAGAAGAGAGACTTCAAAGACTTTTAGCTAGAGGACTACGCCTGTGTCTAGGAGTTCCACGAGCGACTTCGAGTTCTCTTGTAATAGCTGAGGCTCGCCAATCACCATTTCCAGTTATGCGAACTACAGAAACATGCCGGCATTATTTCCGCCTTCAAACCCAGCATAAAAACCACCCATTGGCTTTAGACATAATGAATCGAGATAGAAGTTATGTTCATATAGAAATTCAAGAAAATCTTCACATATTGCCAGAAAATGAATTTTGGAACTCAGACATCGAATATCCTCCATGGCTGCTTGCAGTTCCAAAAATTGAATTATCAGTAGAAGGGATATTCAGCAAAAGAGACATGTTCATTCAAGCTGCTCAACAACTAGCACTATACCAGATATATATGCGGTATTCAGGATACACACACGTCTATACAGACGGCTCCAGTACAGCAACCTCTTCAACTTCATCATTCATTATACCGCACCTCAACAAACAAGAATCATTTAAGTTATCTCGTGCGACTTCGTCCACAACGGCTGAACTGTTCGCAATCCTATGTGCGGTAAAATTTATATTGTCAGTAGCAGAAGCGCAAAAATGGGTAATTTTCAGCGATTCACAGGCGGCACTAACATCACTCTGCAGCACAAAGGGGAAAACATTCAGCGACAGTGTAATATATGAAACACTTAAATACCTCACAAAGGCAAGCGAAGCAAAACATGCAATATCATTCCAGTGGATACTAGGGCATTGCAACATTCCTGGCAACACAGCAGCTGATGAAGCAGCACGACAAGCGCACCTGAAAGATGATACGGCTCCGCTCCCAATATCAAAGAATGAATTACGCTGCATTATAAGGACAACGTCTTTCAACATGTCTAGAAACACTTGGTTTGACCAGAATTCTAAGAGCTCTGACTTATATCATATTGATCCATTTATTGAATTCAAATTTTCATTGTCATTAGATAGAACTATGGAAACGCTTATTCATCGATTAAGGCTAGGCACTGCCTACACAAAGCATTTCTTACACAGAATTGGCCGAGCGGAAACCCCCGAATGTGATTGCGGATTTGTAGATGAAGATATATATCACCTCCTTCTAGATTGCCCACATCACGACACACCAAGATGCCGACTTAAATCAGCGCTAAGTAAATTAGACCGCAGACCTTTCAGTTTAAGGAAACTTTTGGGCCCTTGGCCAACAACGGCCTTGCAGAAGAGCGCTTTAAAAGCACTAAAGACTTTCTTTGAAGACAGCGGCATCGCTGGACGCTATTAGTGCTTTCATTGCTCTGTTCATTTCAATGTGACTCTATATATCCATCTGTTTGGGAATTATGTTATGTTGACTGCTTTGTTGTGACTGTGAATGATTGTTTACACGATGTATATACCACCCGCTGACTAGACAATGTGCTATTAGGCAACAGTATCGTTTGTACTTTTGATACTTTCGACTACATAAGTGTGGAGACATTTGCCATGTATACTGTATGTACCCGCTGATCCGCTGACTAGAAAATGTGTTATTAGGCGACAGTATCGTTTCTACTTTTGAGACTTTCGACTACATAGGTGTGGAGACATTTGCCATAGTCTTCCTGTGGAAACGTTGCTTTATAAGTCCTGGTGCTTGTGTGAAATGATTATTTGATATGTAACCGTGAATCCTGAATGATGTATGACGGAACCACCCAAGAGATAAGGAGTAGCCGGCGCCTTAAATTGCGCGCCAACATCTCCTTATATCATATCAATAAAAAAAAACACCCCCCCCCACACACAGACACACACACGCACACACGCACGCACGCACACATACACACACAAACACACACACACACACACACACGCACACGCACACGCGCGCACACACACACACACACACACACACACACACACACACACACACACACACACACTTGCACACACACTTGCACACACACACACACTTGCACACACACGCGCGCGCGCGCGCGCACGCACGCTGTAGGACATCCCCCCAATTTATTGAATCACAACGATCAATGAAGCAATGATAAATTGTTTCAAGCTTTTTTGTGCCCCAGGGAACAAAGAATCCCTTAGTTTCTGCCACGTCTTCACAAGTAGCGTCGAGGTATGAAGTTTAGACAAGGAAAGTATTTGCTCCCGGAGAAATACACTTACTCAACGCGTTTCAACACATCAGACAGTTGATGATTACCAAATGAAGTAGGGTATTGGCGGCGAGGAGTTACGGCGTCGCCATCTATCGGAAGCGCCTCGCTGGCGTAGTATGAGGGATCACGCGGCGCGCTCCTCATAGGTTTAGCTGTCAGCAATCACTGAAAACATCACGCGCGAGCTCTCCCGGACATTTCTGTAAGTACTTTTGAAACGAGAGAAGTTTTTTACTGTCTGAATAATAATCTTGGGCGAAATGAAAGCACAGAATCGTTTACCGACGCTGTCTCTTTACCGAATACATACAGTGAACGCCACTGCGCGCGGTCGCTGCGGTGGAGTCTCCCGAACCGGCTTCTTGCGTGAAAGGTAGGTAAACGCTGAGAGCAAACTATGTGAAACATGCTCTTATAGTGTTTCTATAACTAAATAGAGCATAATAGAATGAAGTCTCAATGCAGCGATCGCACAGATCCGCAGCCACCGACTGCGCGTCTGCGTGCTTGTCCGCGCACTGCTTTGCTTTCGCCGCGTGCGCGTTTTCGCACCGTGCCATGAGCTTTTAGGCCATCAAATATGAGTATTTGACAGTATACAAGCAACCATTGTTGCGTGGGCGCTATCAGAGCTGTTAAAAAAAATTGCATTATAGAGACTTCGACGCCTATACAGGGACTGTGATGTGCCGTCGCGACGATTCAATTTTTTTTTCTTATAAATTCTTGGACGTTTCAATATTATTTATCGAGTTGCGTCGCACTGTATGTTTATCGGTGTTCTCAGCATGCGATTTCCCACTGCTTCTTTTTTGTAATCCAGTATATTAATTCATAACACAAACATGACCATATACCATGCTTTTTTTATGTGCTTCTTAACGCTCCCTTTCCACTACAGTGAACTTGTCAGTATGTATAGCATCGACAAGTTCATAGACCAAACCGTCATGACATTAGTCGGGCAGCGGACTCGGGCGAGCGTCTCAGTGCGCGTTTTCCGAACATCGCAGACCCGGCGCCGTAGCAGAAATCTTCCTCGCGTCTGTGCTTGCTGCATACCCGAGTTGTAGCCGATGACTGTATGCCGGTTTTATGTTTCGCGAGCCAAGCTTCACGCAGCTTCTTGTCGTGCGGCTACGTGTGAATAAGGCTGACACTGGGCTCCATTGCGTACGTCGTGCACTGCGGCACCGAGCAGTAGCCTACCATGTTGCGTGCCTTCAAAGGCAGCCACTACCTATTTTTATGTTTACTTGGCAGTTAGTCTCGCGTTTTCTATGCTTTTGCGATATTATGCACCCGTTTCTACGCGAGTTACTTCAGCACCGTATCTCGCTTCATTTCCATTCACTTGTTGTGAGTCGAATTTTTTACGTATACTTCTATCGTGCCAACACCAATTAGCACTTTGAGATGACCGCCGCGTGTTTGTTATGATGATTATTTTGCATGTCATGGCACATACCCACAACATAGGATAGGTATGGAACCGGGGGGGGGGCACTTAAAACGAATAAGAAGAAATGAAGAAATGCAAACCAATGTGAGAGTTATCAAATTGCATAGCACGGGTGCATGAGAGCACACGGGCGGGTGATAGTGTCCTTTATGCCAGAGACGCTGGAATGAAACGGGCAAACTTGCAGCATTTCATTAGCCGCTTCACGCAAGCTTCGCATCACAGAGACTCCAAAATGTGCGTTGTATCTGCATGATTTCTTACACTACACTTCTATTCAAACGGCAGCCGTGGCCAGGGATCGATCCCCCTACCTCTTGCCCCAGAGTAAGAACGCCATAGCCACTCAGCCGCTGCACCAGGTCGTACCTGTATCTCACTTCGCTTGTTTCAGAAAGGTGAGCACGACAGGTACGTGCTGCACCAGAAGCTTAAAGATATATGGTAACCCGCACACAGCACGTAGCAGGCGTTCACAGACACGCGTGTACTTCGTTACCGCACGTGCGGTAACGAAGTACCGCACGTGCACGGGATGAGAGAGATAAGATGATAAAGAGCACAACAGAAAATAAAAATGTCAGTTATGCGTATTTTTCTTTTTGAAAGTTTTTCTGACCGGTGACTTCACGTTCGAAATCGCGAAGCCCAGGCACGGAACATAACGTCAGTCTCTCTTGATGGTTGCGTGCACAAGACGTTAATGAGCCTGCATTTGCCGGAAATGGCGGCCTTCCAGAAAGATGATGGAAAGCAATGACACGATTGTTTCCTTCACTTCATGGCAGCGCTTTTCTGCCAGAGTTCTTCCTTTCTTTCTTTCTTTCTTTCTTTCTTTCTTTCTTTCTTTCTTTCTTTCTTTCTTTCTTTCTTTCTTTCTTTCTTTCTTTCTTTCTTTCTTTCTTTCTTTCTTTCTTTCTTTTTGTGAGAGCATTTAGTGAAACGTGCCTCGCTTTGACAGTCACAATCTTCACAGCTGTAACGTATAGGAACGCCAGGGAAAACATAATCGTGGGCGGGTGCTGATTTTTCCTCTGCTCGTTGTCCACGCACAGTCAACGTGCATTTTGCGCTAGAACGTTCGTGTGCGTGCTTCTTGCTAACGTAAAATCAAGGATGATGGTCCAGGGGAGTTGTTACCTGTAAGCTTCGCGTTTCCATCAGGTTCGAGGGCAATAGATCATGCTTACGAGCGTGCTTTATTAAAGGTGGCATGCTGCGTGAGGGACGTGCGACGCAGCTCAGAAACCGTTAGGCGCTCCCTCCCCCATCGCTCCCCCCTCCCACCCCATTCACGTGGGCATACGAACAAATAAGGTTTTCAAGATATATCGTCCAAGTAGTTTTCTCCACAGTAAGAGTCCTAGTTGGGAAAAAGCCCATTTGTACAGTAGCTTTCGCGGACGACATTTTTCACATTGGAAGTATTACAGCCGTAGCTGCAATGGGCAATCTCCGGATGCTTTGTGCGGTGTCGCCGTTACCGTAGACTATCACAGCGGCCCAGTTATGTCATCTGCTATTCCGAATTCTTAAAATGGTCGCTAGGGCTCGTCGTTTCTCTTTATTCGCAGGAAAACACTTTTAAAAAGCATGTACAGGAGAAAAAACATTGTGTCATAGCTACGTATAAACAGTGTGCGCTTCCCGCGTTTGCGTAATGAATACCTTGATACAAATTTGCTGGTGCGTTTTTTGAAGTGCAGCAGCCTGTATGACTGCCTGCGAGTGACTCGGCGATGAACGCCTGTGTTTGTAACAGTGCAAACTGGAAACTTCTCTCCTCCTCCTCTTTAACGTCCCTTTCCGCCTTCCCCAGTGCAGGGTAGCCTTCCGGGCTCAGCCTGGTTAACCTCCTTTCCTTCCCCTTATGACTTCTCTCTCTCTCTCTCTTGACACAAATTTGAGCAATAAGGTTCAGCGAGTTGCTGTGTCGGTATAGTCGAGTAGGATGTGTATTTAAAGCAAAAAGAAACAGATCCAAATACACAGACAAGACCGAAGGCGACTCAACTAAGGTTGCCCAAGGATAGAGCACCGAAACCCATTTTCTGCGAACTGTCCATGTTCCTGTGCGCTCTCTCAAATATTCATAGTAGCTTACGGCTCCGTCGCCACGTGTTCCCCACCTTGCAAGTAATCTTGAAAAGTCCTTTACGAGGTTTACTAGGTGAGCGATGCGTTTCTGAGTAAGTGGTCGGCTCGCCATGTGAAGGAAGGCACTCCCTCCAAACAGGGAGAAGTAAGAAAGGAATACCCCGCACTGGGCCTAGCCACCCATGTTACACCTTTGTTGTCGGAAATGAACGTACGGCTGCTTGCAATTAACGGTCCCAGATTAACAATTCCGGACTTGTAAATATACTCTACGGTTGAGCAAAAAAAAAAAAGATGGTTTCTCCCACGTGGTGTGCAATATTTCAAACAGAAATGGTGAGCCGTTTGCCACCTATAGCAAAACTTCTAAAATTAAGTTCACTGCCGCGATGAAAAGTTTTGAGGCTCGGATGAGGCTCGGATGGGTGATTCGGAAAGGTCTGGAACATTTTGAAATTTCTCCAGAATATGTTTCTAAAGATATTCGCAGTTCCGCCCAAAAGGCGAAGCACCGGTTGCGATAGCAAATTAGTAGATAGCTGTACGAAGTAAGGATAGTAGTTTTATCGGCAGTATAAACTTGTAAACATTCGCTTACTACCTAAATTAACAATGATAGAATATGTGGGCATGCCTCAACGACGACGTAGAAAGAAACAGACACACAGAAACGGCGCTATGTTTGTGTGTCTGCTTCTTTGTACGTCCTTCTTCAGTCGCGCTTACACATTCTATCATAAATACAAGCCAACTAGCCCGCCAACGTGTTTTAACTAAATTAATCAGCACTGTGCCTCCCCGCGCAGGCAAACATGAACACATCTCGCTCGATGAGCGCGGAAACTCGCTGTCAAAATTCTGGACTGAGGAATCGCGGCAGTAGCCGCGAGCCAATTGACCTTCATGCATGTGTCGCTTCAGCTCGAACAAAACGTCGAAAGCGCAGCGCATACGAAGCTACCGGCACTACGCGCACTCTGCAAATATCGCAGATCGTTTTGAAGATGAGGCCCGCGCGGGCACGCACTTTTGCCACGTCGCACGTCGCTTTCATGACACACGAGCGCCGGCAACGTGTCCGTACGGCGTCCGCCAAAGCGTCTACTACGGCGTCCGCGATTCGCGTGGCCAACGCTGCAATGGACGTCGCGGTTGTCTCCACTCTGTATGGAGCGGCGGGCGAGGAGAGCATCGAGGCACCGTAGCAGCCGCCGGAGAAGCACGCCCCTCCTCTCTCGCCTCACCTTCTGCCTCGTGCGCCACACGAGCGGGCAGGCATGCGGGCCGCGTTCCTCCCTTTGAACCGCGTTCGCCGGCTCACCCTCACACGCTTTCACTCATATGGAACCTCACGGCGACGGCAGAAATGCTCCTGGAGTGCCCATATAATTGCTATCACAATAAAAGTTCTCTCTGCAATATTTGTTCTCTATACGTCTCGTACTTTGCTAATGGCTAACGTTTTAGCCTCCCACCAAATATCGAGAAGAACCTGAATAGGCACAAATTTGACGATATCTTATGGCACCACCGAAGCACTCACAACATTTAAAATTTTTCCGGCATGTTCTTCACACAACACCTCTTGCGTCTACCACGTTTCATCTTGATATTCGTGATATTGCTGCATATCCTGTAGAGCTCAGTTAAGTACTCCTCCCTTCGCCCTCCCCACCTCCCTCCCCCTTTCTTTTTTGTTGACACAATAGAACAAGATGGCGCACAAATACAGTGCTGGCTAGTTTTTGGGCCTGGAATGGGAGGAACCTTCAGCTACGTATATATCGTTCTGTACTTTGCTATCGGTTCCTGGGTTCTGTCCCGGGTTCCTGCTGTTGATAACCGTTTTACAGTTTTGTAGCAAAACGAGAACCCCCTAAAGCTGCAGTGCGGGGATAACATGTCATTGGCAGTTCTCCCCCAAGGCGTCTAATTCCCACGAACGGTTTAAACTTTGGAGGCCCTGGTGATGGGTTGGGGCAACAGGCGGGTTCAGCGTGGCGAAGAAGACAGCAATTGCTCTGTCTCTTACAATATCACAGTGATATTTCACCACATGTCAATCCAACCAGTCTCTCTTAACATTTCAATGAGAAGACTTTGTCCACGCATCACCCTTGACCAACCCTCCAATAGTTATCTCAATAAGTAAATTTTTCGTCAGTGGACGGGCAGTTTTGGAATGAAAATTCTGCGCTGCACCAGTCGCAGTAAGTACCTCTTTCCTGAAACATCGTAAAATGGGCAGTTGGGCGAACTGGTTAACGTTCATTTGCGAAACATCGTAAACTGTACGAAAGACAGTGACAGAGCTACAAAAAGAAAAGCGCTGAATTTTTTTTCTGAGAACTGCCATTTATATAAGAAAAAACAGCGAATAAATACAAAAGGCCAACCTGCGCTCGCACGGCTGCACCATCGAGCAAATCAATTTCAAAATAAAAGTTAGGAAATACAAGACTGATATACGCTTATCCAAAATTTATTTTTCTGATATGAAACACTTCTACAATTTCATGTTCCATCTGTCTGCCATGCCTATATATGTCATAGAAGAGTGCTCGAAAGGACTGCAACCACACGACCCGAAATGCGCTTGTCTTGTGTACTTCTTTCATTGTATTTCGTTCCATTTTGAGCTCTTTTGAATATGAAAGGCGGTGAAAAATAAAGGCAGAAACAGGGTGATTTACCTTTTCAGATTCACATTGCACTACGTGGTTGGTTCTGATGTATAGTAAGAATGCATGCGAAGACACACGCAACATTGCTAAATTATAGCAATGTTTGCAGTAACGTTCTTTGCAATAAGGGAATGGGCTCGCTTTAAACAGTAAATTGAATTTTCCTTTGAAACAAAGGGCTACTTTCCAGGTGGACGACAAATCTTTCCTTCATAGAGCGTAGTAAAACGCATATGGAATGAACATGCTGCAATAGCAACTTTAGATTATTTTCTTGTTCAGTGTCAGGATTGGGGGCTCAATCCCATCGTCCGTGGTCCTTTGCCAAGATTGGAGTACGGTATGAATTCGGAGGTAGCTGGCCCATGCCGTCGTCCAACTTATTTACGCTGAGATCGTTGATGAAGTGAAGAACTATTTCTCATCGAGAACGAGGAAAAGGGGTTTATTTACAGAAATTAACTCAGTCTAACATGACTGCTTGAGAAAAAGAGTATCAGTCCAACATGACTGCATGAGAGAAGTGACTCAGTCTAACATGACTGCTCAAGAGAAGTGTCTCCAGCATGCGCACAACCACAGTTTTTATACACTCGGTCCGCCGGCCATACGGGGCGGAGACTGTTCGTTTACTCATCACCACCTCGCCGCTGCTCCGCAGATCAGTTTACAGACACAAAGGCACACACATTCCGATGGTCAAACGACGGCGTTGGAGGGGTGCCGTTCCGGAAAGTATCGGTGCCAATCGAGGGTAGCTCGTTGTTTTGCGTCACGCCGAAACGTGAGACGCACCAAAATACGTCGTTCCCACGGCAGCTTCTCCATGCGTGTCAAATCAGCTCCGCGTTGCGGAACTCCGGAACCATTGTTCACACACCGAACTAGTTCCGTCACAATGTCGATGGGGCGGGTGGAAGGCGGCGGATTTCAGCACAAAGCCGCTTCTTCGAACGCCTCCTAGCTGTAGCGACGGAGAGTGCGGAATGTGCGTCTTGCCCCCCTTGTCGTAATTGGGTGGCAATTTTGCCTCGCGGCTCGCCATTCTTAACAGCGCCTCCATGGCCCGAAAAATCTCGACTGTCTAGCGCTGACAACCTCTAGGCAGGAAGAGAACGGCTGCTGGTCAGGGGGGGATTGATGTCTTGGCTCGCAGCGACCACTTGTGCATTGATGTCACCGCCCCAAAACATCCAAGCACAGGCAACTGCAAAACGAACCCCACAACACGGCTCTGCGCCGAGATGACGTGCATCGGCTCTCACTTTAGACTCGCTAGGCTTCAAAAAACAACAACAACATAAGTGCAGAAACAAAAAAAAATGCCGCATTTCGCTATGCCAATTTCTGAAGCAAATTCCTGCTGACACATTCAGCAATCATGGAGGGAATCCTGCTAAATGAGAGGGGATCTTCTTCGCTTAATAAAATTAACACTAGTAACCCTAAAATTTAGGCGGTACCCCCAAACGCAGAATTCAAATTAGCCTGCTCAAACCATCCGCATTGATATGCAACTTTCCCTTCTTATATCTAACGGAGAAGTTGTACTCTTGGAGAGTGAGGCTCCATCGGAGCAAGCGGCCGTTCTTGTGTGACATTTGATTGAGCCACGTCAGAGGACATTGGTCGGTCTCGAAGATGAACTTCGCTCCGTACAAGTAACACGACAACTTCTGGGCGGCCCAAACCAAACAAGCGCATTCCTTCTCTGAAGCGCTGTAGGCTTCCTCCCTTACATTTAGTTTACGGCTGGCATAGAGGATAGGATGCTCCTCGTTATCGTCGCCGACCTGACTAAGTACCACGTCCATACCTCTGTCGCTTGCGTCGCATTGAACTATGAATTCCTTTGTGTAGTCTGGCGCGCGAAGCACAGGGCGAGAAACCAATAGCGTTTTCAAACTTTGGAAAGCGTTCTCTTTGTCCTTATCCCAGTGTACGTTACTCGGTGCTCCCTTTCGGAGGGCGTCTGTTAATGGACTTGCCAATTGCGAGTAATTCGGAATGTACCGTTGATAGTACCCCACAAGTCCCAAAAAATGAACGAAGGTCCGTTTTCGTGCGCGGCTGAGAAAAATCTCCAATCGTCGCTATTTTCAGCTCAGCCGGCTGTCTCATGCCCTGACCGACAACACGGCCCAGATAAGTAACCTGCGAACAACCAAACCTACACTTTTCCACTTTCATCGTTAAGCCGGCTTCCCTCAACCGTGAGAACACCTGTTTGAGGTGCGATACGTGTTGTTCCCAGCTGTCCGAAAAAATGGCCACTTCATCAAGATAAGGTAAGGCGAACTCCTGCAAGTCTTTTAGGACAATATCCATTAACTTAGAGAAGCTAAACGGCGCGTTCTTCAGCCCGAAGCTGAGTGCGAGAGGGCGAAAAGTGCCTACAGGCGATATGAATGCGGCATAGCGGCTGGCACTTTCTGAAAGGGGAACTTGCCAGTACCCCCGCACGAGATCTATAGTTGAAATGTATTTAGCAGCGCTAACTCTTTCAATTCGTTCCTCAATGTTGGGTATCGGGTACAGCTGATCCCTAGTGATGGCATTTAACTTCCTGTAGTCAACACACGGACGAGGGTCCTTGTTAGGGGTTTCTACGAGTATTAGCGGTGACGTGTAGTCACTCTCAGCGGGCTCAATAACTCCCAACTCTAGCATGCGCTGTATCTCTGCCTCCATAATCTCTCTCTGTCTTGGAGACACCCTGTAAGGTTTTGATCTTACTGGTTCGGCAGAGGTCAGCTCAATTTCATGCGTTATCAGTTCGGTTCTACCCGGCCGATCGCTGAATCTGTCGAGATATTCCCCCAACACCCCTTTTAGCTCATCTAGCTGCTCGGGTCTTAGAGCGTGCGAGCTTACCGAGTGTTCTACTACTTCTTCTAGGCCGATTTCAGAGTTGGAGGTCGCCCTATACTCGTTAAGCTTGGTACTGGTGCCATCCGTCTCTTTGACGGTATAGTTAACGACTCCGCTCCGCTCTACATACGGCTTCATCAAATTACAGTGATATATCCTCACTTCCTTCCTGCGACCGGGCATTCTCAAAGCATAGTTAGTACCTGAAAGTTTGTGCAACACTTTAACCGGCCCGTCCCAGTGAACTTCAAGCTTGTTCTTTCTTGAAGGTTTGAGGATCATTACCTGGTCTCCGGCGTTAAACGTACGAAGCCTCGCATTCTTGTCGTAATAGAATTTGGCGTTCTTTTGAGCTAGTGCCATGTTCTTTCCGACTAGTTCTTGGGTTGCGCTTAGCCGTTCCAGTAAATTTAGCACGTATTCAACCACGGTTGGACTCTCCCCTCTTTCCTCCCACATCTATCTTAATATTCTCAGTGGAGACCGGAGTGTCCTCCCATATACTAGTTCTGCTGGTCAGAACCCTGTCGCCTCATGTGGAACCGTTCGCAAAGCAAACAAAGTTGCCCGCAGACAGTTCTCCTAGTCCTCCTTGTGCTCGTAACAGAGCGCACGCAAAACTCGCTTAAGCACCGAATGCCACCTCTCTACACAGTTTGACTGAGGGTGATAGACAGAACTGTGTATTAACTTTACCCCGCATTTTTGCAAGAATGTGGAAGTCAGTGCGCTCGTGAATACTGACCCTTGATCTGCCTGAATTTCGGCTGGAAACCCAACTCGTGGAAACACTGTCAAAAGCGCGTCTACTACTTCGGTGGAGCTGAGCTCTTTCTAAGGGATTGCTTCTGGAAACTTTGTAGCCGGACACAGCATGGTAAACAAGTACCTGTAGCCTGATTTTGTTTTTGGAAGAGGCCCTACCGTGTCTATTACAAGTCGTCTGCACTACCTTCAGTGGAGCTTTCCATGTCTCTCCTGGTTTACCAGAACGCTGGCAGGCGTCGCATGATCTTACAAAGTTTTCTACATCTTTGAAACAGCCAGGCCAGTAGTATTCCATAAGCAATCTTTCCTTTGATTTGTTTATGCCTAGGTGGCCGGACCACCCATTTCCATGACAAAGACTCAAAAGGTCCTCCCTATACTTAGTAGGTGTGACTGACTGATCTAAAATCCTACCCTTTCGATCTCTGTAATGCCGATACAACAATCCTCCTCTCTCATGTATCGTTACGTTGCGCCTAGCAATGCCTTCTTTAGCTGTGTCATGTAATTTAGCTAAGCTCTCATCATTCTTTTGCTCAGCTGCCAGTGACTCTCTATCCACGCGTAAGAGTTGATCAAAGTTCTTTGAGGCCGGTGATAATAACGACCCTGTCTCGCTTGTGAGCGCGTCTACTTGCTCTTCCTGCAGGCTAGAACTCTGACACTCTAGTGCTACGCTCTCATTGAGCTGGTCAGCTGGCAGGCTCTCCTCAACTGTTCTTTTGTCCCTCGGGCCTAGCTCGGATTCGGGTATTGAAGTTATCCCCTTTTCTGCTTCCGCTGGAGGAGCTTGAGCATTTTCAGCCGAAAGCGCCGCGATCTTACGAGCTTGGCCTCGGGTCAATGCCTGTACTATGCCCTCTCCCAGTTTGAGCCCTCTGTCACGCAGTAACTGATTCGAACGATTCGAAAAGATGTAGGGATACTGCAGTGACAAAAATTTGGAAACTGCAGCCTCAGTCTCGAGCTCCTCGAATGGTCCACTGATTTTGACTTTGGCCATGGGCAGACACACGCTGTGTTCTTCTACAACCTGTTTTATCCATGCTACTTCTCCGGTGAAGTCATCTACCATCACGTAAGACGGATGGACAATGTCCAGCGTGGCGGCACTGTCTCTTAGCACTCGGCATGGTTTTCCATTAACTTGCAGGTTGTGGAGATATGGACTTAAAAGTTCCATATTCTCATCTTTTTCCTCCACGTACGAAAAAACTACGCTAGACTTCTCGCAGTTTACAGCTATATGTCCCAGTTTGTGGCATTTGTAACAGCGAATCGGTCTAACAGATTCGAATTTTCTTTTCTGTTCTTTTTGTGCGGTTTCTCCGTTAAGTTTCTCCTCGCTCTTTTCTGCGGGCTTTTCCGCCATGTCTACAGGCTCGCATCGTCTAGTTTGCGCACCCTTTTTGAACGGAAATGGTTTCCGCGGTCCATTTCGACCATCCCAGTTTCCCTCCTCGGCGTTCAACTTTCTACGGGTTGCGTACTCTTCGGCTAATTCAGCCGCCCTTTCCACAGTGTTTACATTACCTCTGTCTTGCAGCCACAGTTTCACAGCTTGGGGGATGGTTTTGTAAAACTGCTCTAGACACATGCATTCAATGATCATGTCTCTGCTGTCGTACGCTTCCGCGCTTTTAAGCCACTCGACTAGGTTGGCCTTTAAGCTATATGCAAACTCCGGATAGCCCTCGCTATCTTTCTTGCCTGTGCTCCTAAACCTTTGCCGAAAAGCTTCGGCTGAAAGGCGGTATTTCTTCAGGAGACTAGCCTTAACTTTTGCATAATCATATGCATCCTGCGCACTCAATCTGGCGATTACTTCCGCCGCCTCACACGGCAACATAGACAGCAACCGCTGTGGCCATGTACTCGGACCGAAGTTCATCTTCTCGCAAGTCCTTTCAAAATTGCTTAGGAACAAGCTTATGTCGGTCCCGACCTCAAATGGCTTTAATAGCCTGTCCATGCGGTACGATTCTGCCTCACTTGATCGTCCCAGAGCGCCTTCACTTCCTTGAGAAAACTCCAAACGTTTGCTTTCAAGTTCAAGTTGCATTTTTCTTAACTGAAACTCGCGATCTTTATCGCGTTCCTCTCTCTCTCGCTTTTCTCTGTCCCGTTCTTCTCTTTCTCTGTCCCGTTCTTCTCTTTCTCTTTCCCGTTTCTCTCTCTTTTTGAGAAGTTCCATTCCCATTTCAATATCTTCCTCACTGGCCTGATTGGAAATTAGCTTCAATAATTCCGATTTGAGCATTTCCTTGCGTACATCTAGGCCCAGTTCCTCACCAACAATCAACAACTCGTCTCTCAGCAGTGTCCTCAACTCCATGACTGCTGCTTTACTGCCTTGATTCTGCTCTCTAAATCTTGCTAGGAAAACACAACCTAGCTAACACACAACAATCTAGCTTCCCTACTGTTCTAAACAGAACAACCCCAAAATGAAGCCTAGAGAGTCAAAGCAAAAACCAAGCACTCACCGCAGATACAGCACCATGTCGCAAAGCCCATCTCACCGCTGTCAGCCAGTTGTCAGGATTGGGGGCTCAATCCCATCGTCCGTGGTCCTTTGCCAAGATTGGAGTACGGCATGAATTCGGAGGTAGCTGGCTCATGCCGTCGTCCAACTTATTTACGCTGAGATCGTTGATGAAGTGAAGAACTATTTCTCATCGAGAACGAGGAAAAGGGGTTTATTTACAGAAATTAACTTAGTCTAACATGACTGCTTGAGAGAAAGAGTATCAGTCCAACATGACTGCATGAGAGAAGTGACTCAGTCTAACATGACTGCTCAAGAGAAGTGTCTCCAGCATGCGCACAACCACAGTTTTTATACACTCGGTCCGCCGGCCATACCGGGCGGAGACTGTTCGTTTACTCATCACCACCTCGCCGCTGCTCCGCAGATCAGTTTACAGACACAAAGGCACACACATTCCGATGGTCAAACGACGGCGTTGGAGGGGTGCCGTTCCGGAAAGTATCGGTGCCAATCGAGGGTAGCTCGTTGTTTTGCGTCACGCCGAAACGTGAGACGCACCAAAATACGTCGTTCCCACGGCAGCTTGTCCATGCGTGTCAAATCAGCTACGCGTTGCGGAACTCCGGAAACATTGTTCACACACCGAACTAGTTCCGTCACAATGTCGATGGGGCGGGTGGAAGGCGGCGGATTTCAGCACAAAGCCGCTTCTTTGAACGCCTCCTAGCTGTAGCGACGGAGAGTGCGGAATGTGCGTCTTGCCCCCCTTGTCGTAATTGGGTGGCAATTTTGCCTCGCGGCTCGCCATTCTTAACATCAGCCATCTACCCACCTCTCTGTAATGCCCAAAGGCCCTCAGGGTAACTAACTAACTAACTAACTAACTAACTAACTAACTAACTAACTAACTAACTAACTAACTAACTAACTAACTAACTAACTAACTAACTAACTAACTAACTAACTAACTAACTAACTAACTAACTAACTAACTAACTAACTAACTAACTAACTAACTAACTAACTAACTAACTAACTAACTAACTAACTAACTAACTAACTAACTAACTAACTAACTAACTAACTAACTAACTAACTAACTAACTAACTAACTAACTAACTAACTAACTAACTAACTAACTAACTAACTTACTAACTAACTAACTAACTAACTAACTAACTAACTAACTAACTAAATGAACTGCACCACTAGTTTACGCAGCGTGCATCGTCAAATAAAATTATTTAGAAGTGCTTCAGAAGTGGCGCACCAGGAGGATGAAGACAATAGACAGAGAGAGAGAGAGAGAAAGTAGGGAGCTCAATCACAGATGCGTCCAATTCGCTACCCTATTTTGGGGTGAATGGAAGTTAAGGGAAGCTGAAGCCCTTTAAGAAAAGAGTGAGCTTCCAGTGATCTATAGTTGTTCATTGTCTGAATACGAAAATCGCTCTTTCGCAGGCCACAAAACACCACAAACTGCTTTAGCTGAGTGCAAATGAACAGATGAAACGGCGGGAACTCCGCGGAGTGGATAGTTGGCTCTGATTGGCGAAGACGATCGTGACATCGTCATGGGTATCGCCGAGGCACCCGATTCCAATGTGGCCCCGAACTCTCTGGGCTGTGTTGTTACGTTTCGCCTACGACGCGCGGTATAGCCGGCGCGGATGCAACGGACGCTGGGGCTTCGTTCAAAGCGGCGGACATTTTGGCCCGTTCGGAGCTGCCGCAACGCCTCCCCGCCAAGCGCGTCCAGGCATGTTTCAGTGCCACGTGTCTTCGTGTGTGCGTGTGTGTGTGTGTGCCCATGCTTGTCAAAGCGTGGCAGCCGGGGAGAGGAGCTCCCCAAGTGTGAAGCGAGGAGGTCTGACCGTCGCCGGCACGGCTGATGCGTCACTACACTCGTCTCAACATGTCTCTCAGCTTGTCCGTGCCCCGCTGTCACGTGGCCTCGTCCCGTGACGTTCCCTCTTGCCCTCAACTCTGAGAGTATAAAAGCAGCTGCCCCCGGATGCCAGGAGAGAGGCTCCGAATTCTTCCGTCGAGAAGCTGCTCTCCCGTCTCTCCACTTTGGTCGACCTGACCGGCCACTCTTTGCGATGCTAGCATAAACAAGTTGTTCTGTTAGCAGTCGACTCATGCTTTGCCAGGACCTTCGGATGCTTCCAGTTGTGCCCCAGGCCGCCAGGCCAACGCTACCCTTGGGGCTTGCGACCCATTTGCAACAACTCGTGCCAGCGGTACGATTGCAATAACGGGCGTCAGCGCTGAGATTACAATAGTGTCCTGCGCGATGGAGAATGCGACCCATGTTGTCGTTAACGTGGAATTTCTATTTTGCCTGGTGCTTGTCGGTTTGTTGTCTTCCCTGGAATTAGTAAAGTGTGGACGAGATTGTAGGAATCGGGAAACCGCGGGGCACTAGGCCAATTGCTGCTGTTACTTTATTTATACTCATGCCGGCCTTGTTTGTTCCGAAGGACAAAAGCGAGCGGCAAGTGCCTACACGGAAACCTATGGCTGAGATTACCGTGCGTTTCACAAAAATTCACTGCATGTCAGATCGTGCGATGGGACTCCTCGTGGGTGCGCCTTGCTTTCAAGTACAAGTATACATGTTTTTATTTTGAACTGCAGTTATAATCGTTTTTAGTTTGAGAATAGCATCAAACAAACATAACGTTAAGGTTCAATGGTCTATATTTTCTTTCGAACGAAGAAGGTCATCGTCGCAGCTTTGTGTCAGGAAGTATGCGGCAACGAAAGCACTGCGCTTGTATTCTTTGGCCTTCGAACATTCATCACGAGGGTAGTGGCACGCTGGTTGGGCGGCACGACTCGCGACAGCGGAACAATTTTTACGGCTCGATAAGGACTTCCAATCTTGCCACACCCGCAAACGAGACGGCATCGTTGCCATGCACCGTTCATCGTCGCTTCATGTAAAGCACTCAGGGGATTTATATTTCGTGGCAGTTTCTTTTTCATTCGATTACACCAGTTTGTTTTAGCATAGCGGAATCGTGTAAATCGTTGCCTTAACGGGTCTTTCCCGTGGTAAATGAACTGATCCTCGTCTGTTGGTGCGTGAGCAGCGCGAGTTGTGGTCTGGACTCACTAGCGGCACGTCGACGCAGCCTTTCGCAAGGGGCTGACAGCCGAATAATGGATCTTTCCTCGCCACATGGCTACATTTTAGCTGGCGCTCATGGACGACCGCGGCCAATTTGGTCGAGGGCCGCCCCGTCTGCCCGAGCGCTGTCACTGCAAACACCGAATCATGTTTTTCATGCTCAATAATGCATGCTAGAATAACTTGGTGCCTGAACTGTGCTTTTTATGGCAGTAACCGCTGTCAACCATATATAAGACGAACGAGAGCATTGGGTTTTGTGCCGACTGGTACACTGCCGAAGGGCTGCCAAGAGGCTCGTACACAGCCAAAAGTGCTGGAAATGTCATCCTATTCTATATTCTACACGTTATCGTAGTGAAGGTTAGGTATTAAATGGTGACGAAATTCTGTATGTTGTGACTGTTGGCGGTAGTTTTTAAGGCGTTGTCGACTACGCTCTCGGATCGAAAGTGCGCTGACTCTGAGCTGCTAGCGGTGGTGAAGGGCGATATTATATTATTTCCAAAACTCGCAGTAAGCTTTTGCGTCAGAGCGCAGCATGCTGTTGCTGGCAAGGAGTTACTGGCACCCGTAACAATTACGCTGTGCTATAGATTGCCGTTGCCTTGCCAGACACCTGCCATGTTATTCGCGCTATAGCTACTTGAGGCTGCATATTGAGATAGCAGGAGCTGCTGGAGCACGGGAGCACTGCCCATGTGGCCGCTGTGGTAATCGTAAGCGGCAACTTTGTGCTAGCATAGCATTAGCACGATCAAATGTATGTAAATCAATACTGCAATGTGAACGTGAGCTTCCGTCGGCCGCCACTACTTGCTGGATTTGTGGGTAAATTGAGTTGCAGTTGTGGCCATTTCGTAAAAAAAATATTGTAAGTTTCAGAGAAACCTATACGGATTAACTAATTTGCACTGGCATTACCAAATAAATTTAAACGAAACATAAGCGTTTTGCCACCCATGCAAGTGGCATCGTCAGTATAGGCTTATTTGATACGCACGATCAATAAGCTTTCGTGGTAATATGTAGCTGTCGATGACGTACATTGAACAAGCCACAATTTGAATTGCTTTTTAAATTCTCTGTTTTGATCACAGTGCCGAAATAACTATCCATAGTATCGTCGATAAATTAAAAAGCCCACCATCGCGACCGTCGGTAATTTCAAATCGGAACCCTGCAAGACGCAGTGAACACAACCTTGCCAAGCCAGGAACGGGGTTCGATTGCTGGGGAATACGCGCGTATAAAGCAGACTTTTCACTACTAGCCTAACAACCTGGATTTCACCTGCTTCTGTGTGAAGCCTCTTCGTACGCATGTTTCCTTAGGCGAGTTTCGCGTGCACCACCTCTTCTTGCTTCAGAACATAAGCTCGCATGCGTATTTGTGAAATATATATGGAAAGTGAATCGGTTTCGTCGTCGGAAATGTATGATGGAGATATTCGTCGCCGCAAGTGCAGCGAACGACAACGAGGTTGGTGACGGAGCCAGCGGGAGTCGACCGACGAAGATGCGTGGCCAAGCGATTGCGACTACAGCAACAAATAAGACAATTCGTGACGTTGAAACGTGTCAACGAAATTGCCGAAGAACGACAGAAGCGATTGGAGAACGACAGATTGCACAAGTGGGCCAAGCGCACTGCCGAAACGGATGAATAGCGACAAGCCCGATTAGCTGCGGACGTAGCGTACCAGCGTCGCAAAGCCGAGGAACCTCTGTCTTTCGTAACGGCTGCGACGGCCATGTTCAAGCGAGACTTCATCGGCAAACCATTTGGTTTTGTGTGTTTTGTGCGTGACAGACTGTGGCGCAAGAAGGACTTGGACTGCGCCACGGCCCCGTGTATGAGACCTTGGCTTTGACACTTTCCGACGTAAGAGAATTCTCTTCGTTTAAGGTGTATAGAACGCGTGAATCTTCGATCGTCCGAACTAAAGTGCCCTTGTATGCTGTATGCAAGGCTATAAATATCCGCGCAAGCCTACCCACTTCCCACCGCTCAACTGTATAGCGGCTCGCATGATTTCCTCTCGCATACCCTTCACGCAAGTGCGAAGCCTGCTCTTTAACACTGGCCACTGCAGTGTGAAACCACAAAATGGTCTTTGTAAAAGTCCGCGATCCTTCTCCCCCTGTGTCCACCGAGCAACCTTGTATGTATTATGCAACCCAGCCTGCATGACTATGCGTATCATGCGCAATAAAATAACAGTTTATAACAACGATATCGGGACTGCAAATGAGTTAATTAGCAACCGGTCAAACAACGGCCTAGCAATGCCCAACATGGTGCAGGAAGATGGCCAATTTGATACAAGAAAATGTGCTTTTGCACGATATTCCGTGGTTGGCACGGCCAAACCGTCTGTAATTTTTTTTTCTCTGCAAAAGATCAGTGCAGTAAGCCCGAAAGAATATGCGCGACCGACTGCTCCCCAGCCGACGAGCTGGAGGGAAGGATCACGTGACCACCTTGTTGACGCGACTTCCGGTGGTTCTGCTTTCGCCCCGACCTCCTTCGCTGCGCTCGCCGCTAGACAGGCGCGGAGCTACGACGGAAATTTGATTGGCGATTGCCGCGCAGCGACATGCACTATCGCTAAAACAATTTGAAGAGTTGAACAATAATGTAACAAAACACCACAACACTTCCGCTTTCAAAACCAATTCATTTTCCCTGCAAGAATTAAAACTGGAAAAGAAAGAAAAAAAAAATGAAAAGAAAGAGCAGCGCAGGGAAGGTAATGAATGAATACAAACACGGTTAGAAAAGGTAAAGTTCAAGATTATGCCGCTGCAAGTTGCGCATGTGCTACGCGCAGTGCACGACACTTACGTTCTTGTCAGTTTGATGACGTTGCCCTGTCTTGCCGCTCTTACTTCGCTGCTTCATTTTCGTTCACAGAAAGAAGGAAACAAACACGTGACGAGAAACTGGACTAATTATGTCGCCTCAGGGCGACATAATTAGTCACGAGATAATATATCACGAGCTTATCCGGGTCAGATGCTCCAGGCGCGCGCTAATTTCACGCTCGCACAAAATTTGAACGAGAAAGGAAGTGCACAAGGAAGCTAATTTCGCTACTGACAGTACCATGTCAATAGCGGACCTGGTGAGCGGAGAGATTTGTCGACGTAAAATAAATAATTGGAGAATAATGCACATGTTGGGGATAGAGGTCCTGCGCTGTCGAAACCAAACTATATGTGGAACGAACGCAGTTGCCACACGTGTCTAGATTATTAAGAAGTTCAGTTTTTGTATAGATTTAGCGTGCATGCCGGGAAGTTCTACATGCAGAAATGCGGAAAAGACTTAACGAATTGATGAATGCGGACGTCGGTCACGACTAGCAGCCTTCTGTTTTTTTTTGTCTGAATCCTTGTGTATGGCGTCCCTCCCACACGTACTCAGTGCTTACTGCTTTCTTCCTCTTTCTATTCCCCTTTCCCCCCACGCCCAGTGTAGGGTAGCAAACCGGATGCTGTTCTGGTTGACCTCCCTGCATTTCCTATCCTTGTTTTCTCTCTCTCTTTTGTCTGAATGTTTGGCTTCTGTCTACGCAGAAATCCCACTATCCGCAAGAATCTTAGCTGCCCTCGCAGCACTGAGAGGTGATTGAATGAATTTAATGCTAACAAATCATCAACGTACACAGGTTCCCCAAAAGTACCGATAATTTTACAGCGAATCTATATATGGCTCATATCGGGGGTTTCGTGGCGTCTGAGAGCAGATATTATCATCATCAGCAATGGCTCGAGCGTCGTCGTCTTGTTCGTTGGTGCGCTTGTGCCACAGCTCGCGCCTTCGTCATCGTCGTCTTCTTGTCCCGTTGGCCCCGTTGCGCAAAAAACTATCATCATCATGAATTGCTCTTTCGAGTGCGGCTGACGTCACGGCTATCTCAGTTTCGTTCCACCGGTGAATGAGTAGGCCGCGTGTCGTCAGCGCTGCCGAAGAACAGCGTGCGTATGAAGAGTGACGGAGGGAGCATCGACGCGGCTGTGATCGCCGACGGAACGTGGACGATAATGCTGCGGCCGGCGAGCATGCCCACGAGACGGCGCTTAAGCGACTAGCGAGAGCCGACGATGCGTACCGTGAGTCAGAGAATGGCGCGAAGCGCGTTCGGGATGAAGGTGTGAACGTAGATGTGTTAAAGGGCGCGAGAGAGGTTCCAAAGAGACTCCCTTGATCCTCATTTCGGCTCTACCTGCAAAGCCTGTGACAAAGTATGGTTCGATAACGACCTCACTACGATCGCTGCGGTGAGGGACGATGAGAAGCAGCAACGTGCGTTGGCGTTGTTGCTGCGGTGCTTCCCTTGCGAGTGTGTCGGACTTTCGTGTGTGTGTGGTACGTGTACAGATGCTCTGCTAAATAATGCGGTTCCATGTTTCTTGATGACGAATGGTTACGTGTACCGCGCCGGCTCATCTTCCGAAGCTCAAGGCCGTGGAGGAACGGCTAGTCTCGCCTTGCCTTGCCTTCCCTTCACTCGCATTAGACGGTTCATGCACGGCAGTGGTCGTACCTTTGTTCAAAATTCTGTGTCACCTCCGTGTAGTGCTCTAAACAGCTTCGATGGTCATCCACTTTGACAGAGTGGAATGGCTCATGAATATTTGCGTGTAGCCTTAGCTTGACCCTTAAATGGTGTGCTCTAGTGCCTCTCTGCTGTAGAATTAGATATAGCGCAGTGATGCATGCTCTACAGGCGAAGCCTTCTTTGCGTAATTCTGCCAAGAGACGTAAACGGGCTTGACCAATAACTGACCAATAATAATTGACCGGGGGAACTTACGGGCTCTCTGTCACCCAATATATATATATATTGAGTGACAGAGAGCCATGTATATATATATATATATATATATATATATATATATATAGATATATATATATCTGTGTGTGTGTGTTGAGTGACAGAGAGCCCGTAAGTTCTCCCGAGAAATCCTGGGGGGTGACCCCACATCAAAGCTTGAGAAGCACAGCTATTGAGATTCCTAAAGGCACCTTCGTCCGGACTTTCGTCAACTTGCGGCTCGGTTCTTCCGGACACGCCGCTTGTGGACCCACGGTCTTGCGGTGGCAGGTTGACGTGTAACCGGCTGGCAGTTTTTTCTCAGCATGCCAGTAATTAAGCGCAAACGTTATTCGCATGATCACAACACGAACACCATTCAGGAATATAATTACACACAATACCAGGTTGTATAGAGCTTTGCCGCTCGGAGCTTGGTACAAGAGGACTGATGCCATCTTCTGCTGTTTAAGAACGCTATTAATAACGCTAAAACTGTCGCGTAGGACATCAATTAAGCCATTATTTTTTCCCGTAGGAATAAGCGGGTTGTAATAGCAATCTTAATAATATTTGGGTATAGCGATGAAAGCACGCTTATCTTTGTAAAGATTTAGCTTTGCATTACGTGGGCTCTGGGGCTCAACCGGAGTGCCATAATATGGCCAACCGAAGATGTTATGAGAGACACTGCTCGGTTACCAAAATTATCAGCAGCGCAGAAAAGGAATCTAGCAGATATTCATAACGCTTAAAACAGCGCTAACGGCGCAGGACACCGAAAAGAGGAAGGGACACACACCAGCGCCGTGCAAGTCCCATCCTCTTTTCTGTGTCCTGTGTCGTTATCACTGTTTTTCAACATTATGGAATATCACGAACTGGCCAAATCTGGCGTTCTTCTAACAGATGCGTTGACACCAAAAATCGAGGATCAATAAACTCTCAGTTGTCATTGTACGAACAAATTAGGGTATCTTCCCGTAATAACAAAATGTTCATTTGTGCTAGTCAAATTATTTTGATCATTGCTGGCTGTCCTTTCTAACTGAATTGAACAAGCCTGCCTTCAATATAGATACTTGTAAACTAGAGGTGAAACCTACAATGTAGGTTGGAGGTCAGACCGTCTGTCCTTATACTTCAACTTTCTTCAGTCACATGATAAAGGCACAAAAGTTTGGCAAGTAGGTATCGACTAGAACATTGGAGTGCTAAATAAAGTAAATAAAGTAAAGTAAATAAAGTAAAGTAAAAATCGTGATCTGGTTATGACAGACGCCGTAGGGAGGGACCCCGGAATAAGTTTGACCACTTGAGGTTCTTTAACGTGCACATAAATATAAGCACAAGAGCGTTTTTGCATATCGGCCCCATAGAAATGCGAACACCGCGGCCGGGATAGGATCCTAGACTCAGCCGCGCCCAACGCGTAGCCCCAATACGCTTCCGCGGCGGATGCGCTTCTTCTCTGCCGTTGGAGTTCTTTCTTGTGTCGTTGCGTACCTGCGCACTCAAGTTCGCTCTCACTCGACCAACTTCGTCGGTGATTCGCTCTGGCTGTAGCATCACACGTGTTCGATAGTTCATTTCATTCGTCCATACTAAAGCGAGGGTTCACTATAATATGTCAATATTTGTTAAGGACAGACAATGCGATAACAACGTCATGCCCGTTTGCCGCTAACAAAAGAGAGAAGGAGGAATATCTTTGTATTCACAGATACCTGATGTCTACCTCTTCCTGAGCTAAGACTTTCTCTACTGTTCAATAATAATACCTGGCAATTCCTGATCTCTAGTTTTGCGATCAGGCGATTTAGGTATCTATTAGGAGACGCTGGTTTGGAGAGTTGTGTTTCTCAAGCAAGTTATCATCGAATCTACGGGTAAACTTTACTGTAGTAGAGCGACCATTTCATGAGAAAGAGAAGAAGAGGAACTGCAGGGCCCAATTTTGTTAGTCACGACCATAAAGCAAATAAAATGGCTGTATTGCCCTCCGCTCAGTAAAATCCAGGAAAAGCGTCGAGTCTAGGCGCGTTTGCGAACAGTGGGGTAATCAATCCGCAAAATATAGCACATTTTTCGTCTATTCACTTACTGCGCGAACATCAGGCTTGCACATCTGACCCCGTTTTCTTCTCAACAACCTGTTCATTGTGATGCGCAGAACGTCGTCCACGTGCACTATACAGTATTGTCTGCGAAATAAATGGACAGATGCCGCGATTCTCCGAGTCGACGTGACGCGCGAAACCCCGCACAAATTTGCCAAGCACGAACGCGTCACTGTAACTCATTGGTTAGCGCATCTGGCTCCCAACTGCACATAGCTGCAGGGGCGTCAGTTCGATCCACATTGGCGGCAACGAGGAAAGGTTCGTTTTCGTTTGCCGTATGGAGATGATGAAGCTAAGGATTGACTTGGTAACGACGACACGAACGACGTTGGTGGCGGGATGGTAACGTCACTGTGGTAAACAAAGACGGATCGAATCCAGCTTCGAGCTTCAGAGGAGTTGTCACAGTAACCTGCATAAAGGACCATGTCTGGTCCCAGTGTATATAGCAGTGCACTGCACTGCAGGCTTTTGTTTCATCTAGTAGTGCCTTCGATAACTCGAAGAATCGCTAACAAAGCGGACTGGAGGAAACTGGCCGGCAGCATTCTGTCCTTCGCTTGTTAAAGTGAGACGGCACTTGGGGGCCCCAGGACTGAAATACAAAACAAGAGTTTGTGTGGCAGAGCCAGCCCCTTGCGTGCGCGTTTTACCGCACCGCAGTTTCTTAGAAGGCAGCTGTACACCGGATAGCTAAAAGACGAGTAGTACAAAAGAAGGAGGTTTGCTTTTTTTTTATCTGTGTGGACAACTGATCCCTGGCAGGAGACTCAGCATAGCGTGAACGAAACGGATAAAGGGCGGCGCCGTGTTAGCGACGGCGTACTGTGACACTGTTGTTCAGCAAGTTCGCGAATAGCAAGTGAGTTTAATTCTTGACCGTTGCCTGGTTAGCAAGAGCGCGTTGCTTGTCGACGAGTACGGGTCTCCAGGCGCAGACTCTTTCAAGAAGCAGCGACGGCAACAACGACGACTTCAAAGCCTGCAGCGATGCGCCGACGAGTTTGGAGTGTGCGAACATGATACTACTCAAATGATGCACTGCGAGGGCGGAAAAGAGTACCGCGCGTAATGACCTGGTGGGCAACTGGTGTGTTTCCCACACGCCTGCCTCGGGCAGAAAAAAAATAAACAAGTAGCACTCTGTCTTGCTCAAGATGGCGAGCCTCTTGCAGGGTGCGCAATGCGTTTTTCAAGTGCGTGGCGATGGCTGAAATTGTACACTTAGACAACGTACAACGTGAGGCGCGCGATGACGAGCTCCACACTACTCAGCACTTCCTGCTTCACCAACCGTATCCCGCATAGCCTAACAATCTGACGAACTTGTGACTTAAATCAGGTAAAAGCTGTCCGACATATCTAACAGAAGACATCCCCTCCTCCCTTTACCTCTGGCTTTTGCTGTCCGCCGCAGAAAAAAAAAAGAAGTGATGGAAAGTACAGCCTTTTCTGAGCAACCAGCATAATAAAAGGGTTAAATAAGAGCGCACAGTTTTTAAATATGCATGACTATATGAAATACGTGTGGCAAACCATAGGAAACCGGAAAAGGAGAATAAGTCCTACAAGAAGTCATAATTTTGTCTATATTTTCTGCTCAGAGTTGACCAGAATATAATGAAATACCCTTCGTTTATTATTTTGACAATCTATGCTAGAATTGCTTTAGCCTTATGGATCTAAAACGTAACGTTAACGGAGAGACATGTAGAGATTAAAGTGGTTACGTCACAACAAACGTGTGCTTGTATGTTGTGAAAAGATAGAACGCAAGCAAGAGAGATAGAATAAGATCCGAAAGATCGAGTATTAAGTTACGAGAGTAACTGCCCAGTTGGATTCTCAGTGCTGTGGGGCGGGGCTTGCGGAGAGGTAGGAAAAAGGAAAGATTTGCAAAGAAAGGGGGGTAGGAAATGAATCTGTACTGTGTATGTTGTAAACTGCTTAAGTAGCAGAAAGTAAACCAAGGTGTTTAGGAGAGGTCGCCCTTCTTTACTTGCATCTCAGTAAAATTTCAGGAAGTTAGTGCCTACAGGTATAAAAACACCCTGAGGGTCCAGAAGTACTTCAACCAAGCGACACGCTAATCACATGAGAATAACTCTTGACTCAGCATCTCAATGAAGAAAGCCGCCGTGGTTGCTCAGTGGCTATGGTGTTAGGCTGCTGAGCACGAGGTCACGGGATCGAATCCCGGCCACGGCGGCCGCATTTTGATGGGGGCGAAATGTGAAAGCACCCGTGTACGTAGATTTAGGTGCACGTTAAAGAACCCCAGGTGGTCGAAATTTCCGGAGTCCCCCACTACGGCGTGCCTCACAATAAGAAAGTGGTTTTGACACGTAAAACTCCATAATTTAATTTTTTTCCCAATGAAGGAATAGGATGCTTTGCTTAATGTATGTGTCTTTCGCCGGTTCCTTTATTAAACAAAGTATTTGCGCATTGCCAGACATTAGCTCTGTGTGGAAATCGAGTAAATCGCATGCATATCATAGCGCGCGATTACTGCTCTTATTCAGCACTGCGATGCAATGCTTCCATTCCAAAACGGAGTATCGGAAGCAGTTTCTTAAAAAAAAAAGGAAGCGTCTCGGATACGAACTATTGCGCAATGCAAGGACAACGCTTCAGTGTTAAAGTTTCATCTGACTGGTGAAACAATGCAACACCGCGATAAATGAAGGGAACTGCTGATGAAATTTTCCGGGAGCGAGTTTCAAAATTAATTCATTTGCATGCGCGAACAGATGCGCGTTCGGAGTTTGGTTTCCAGCTTCGGTTCCGAGAAAACTTATGCTCAAGCATATTCGCGTGATTGAGCCAGCGAGCGCACGTCAGCGTATTGATAAAATAATAGTTGATTTTTTGAAGGACTGCATTTTTCATCGATGCCGTCATGGAATTGTTGCAGAAAACGCATCGTAATAAGGGCACGCTTATTAGACGGATTGAAATTCCAAGAGAAACGGAATCTTTCGTAAGATAATTGAATAGATACTGCTCAATCTCAAATTTAAGAGGTTATGGATCATACTGCATGCGAAGGTTCTGCTGTAAATTTGTTCCATCTTCTGCGATTCTACGCCAGCTTTTCAGAGCTTGCTATCAACATTGCGCCGTGGACCCTACGAACAACTGGTCACGGACACAATAGAAATTCACCATCACACAGTTGAGAAAGGACACGGCGTCATCTTTCAATGATTGCCGAGCCACTGTAGCCGTTCGATCTGCACGAGACAGTGGTGGTTGCGTTGCTATCCCAATGTCAAGAACAGACGCAGCGGCAAAGCTCCGTGCGCTCTCTCGCCAACTTACGTTTGCCCAATGGAATCCGACAGCCATTGCAAACCAGCGCCTTTGTTCCCAGGATCCTCTTCTAGAGCTCCGCCTTCCGCACAGCTTATCACGACAGCAGGTAACCCCCATCTGTCGTCTATTGCTTGGAGTAGCCTTTATTTATTTATTTATTTATTTATGGTACCCTCAAGGCCCGAAGGCATTACAGAGGGGAGTGGGAAAACGGGAAGTATAACAATAAAGTACGGAAAATAAACAATGCAGTGTGTTAGTAATTACTAATTATACAATACTATGTAATATCTTGCACAATATTTGTAAGTACGACAGACAATGTAAACAAAGTAGCAACTTGGTAATTCCTGTTAGTACAATGTTAACCAGTGTCGTCCTTAGTCGCCTGTAAGTACGGCAAGTAAATGAAATAACATGTTAATAATTCCTAATTATACAATGTTAGCTAAAGCCTTACGAAACAGTTTGTTGTCGACAATAGATACAATTTCACAGGGAAGGTGGTTCCACTGTCGTGATGATCTGGGAAAGAAAGATTGACTAAAAGTGTTAGTGTTGCCTGTTTGAAGTCCGACCTTATGGCGATGATCGATGCGGCTCGATAGGTAATGAGGCTGAGAAATGAAGTTACTGTGAAGGGAGGAATGGTAATAAAATTTGTGAAACAGTGTCAAACGTGCTATTGTTCTGCGAGATGCAAGTGATGGAAGAGATAGATTGTCCTTCATTGATGTTATGCTAGCGGTACGGTTATAATTTGAAAATATGAATCGGACTGAGTTATTTTGGACAAGCTCGAGTGAGGAAATAAGGTTTTCATGGTATGGGTCCCACACAGCTGCAGCGTATTCTAATTTAGGGCGCACTAATGACTGGTAAAGTAGTAATTTTAAGGATGATGGTGCTTTGGAAAACTTGTGGCGTAGGTAACCGAGCATGCTATTAGCTTTACTTATTATGTACTCAGTGTGAATGTTCCAGGTTAGTTTTGCTGTTATATGAACTCCTAAGTATTTGTATGAGTTAACGGGTTCTAAAGGAATTTTATTTAGATAGTAAGTAGGAAGAGTACTTGAGGTGTTCCTCTGCACGCGCATAACTTTACATTTATTAATATTAAGTTCCATAAGCCAAGTGTTACACCAATCAATCACGTAGTCCAAGTCAAACTGAAGAGCATTAGTGTCGTCGTTAGTAATTATTTCACGATATATCACGCAATCGTCAGCAAACAAGTGAATGTGAGATTTCAATGAAGAAGGTAGGTCATTAATATAAATCAGGAACAGTAGGGGCCCTAGTACTGATCCCTGAGGCACACCAGAACGAACCTCAGTCAATGATGAATCGTAATTATTCGCAGTAACAAATTGATGACGGTTAGTAAGAAAACACTCAATCCATTTCAGCAGGTTACTGTCAAGGTTTAAAAGACTTAGTTTGAATAGGAGCAGTTTGTGGCAAACCTTGTCGAATGCTTTGCTGAAGTCTAAAAATACACAGTCGGCACAGGAGGCGCGGTCTAAAATACAGTGTAATCTATGAGTGAATGATATTAGTTGGGTTTCACAGGAGAATGTTTTGCGAAAACCATGTTGAGCAGAGGTGAAAAATGTGTTCGAGTCAAGAAAGTCAACGAGATTAGTAAATATAACATGTTCAAGAAGTTTGCAACAGGTGCTGGTAAGCGAAATCGGGCGGTAATTCAGGGGTGAGCTTTTGTTACCAGACTTATGCAATGGAACCACCTTCCCTATTTTCCATTGAGATGGCAGAGTACAAGTGTTTATTGATTGCTGGAAAATATTAGCGAGTATTACAGAAGAGTATGTGGTAGTGTTTTTCAAAAATTTGCTATTAATGGTATCATAACCGGGAGCTGAGTTTAAAGGCAAATCATGAATCAGCCTAGCAATACCTGCAAAGTCAAGAGCTATGGGTTGCATAATGAGATAGTTGTAGTGTTCAGCGTGTGGTAGATCAATGTTCGATGAAGTGGAAAAATTATTTGCAAATGATTCACAGAGAATGTTTGCGCAAGCTTCACTTGAAATAACTTCACCAGACTCATCTTTCAAGGTGATCGAGCTATCAGAAGACGGGTTAATGACGCGCCAAAACTTTCGGATATCTGTCGTAAGCATGTCAGGTAATGTATGGGATAAGTAATTGTCTTTAGCATTTTTTAGTGCAGTTAAGTACAGATTATTGGCAACGTTATAGGTTTTCCAAGTTGTTTTACTTGCAGATGATTTAGCTAAGCGATAAAGACGTTTTTTTCTGTTAGATAGGCGCTTTATATAAGAGTTGTACCAAGGGGATTCAGGATTAGAAGTGATGATGCGATTAGGAATAAACTTTTCAGTTAATAGGCGTACTTGGTCTACAAATATATCCCAATTTGACTGGACCGTACGGTTCTCAAAATCAACAAAGAATGTTTGAATAAATGACGATAGTTCATTGTTAATGGCTTCAAAGTTGGCTTTCTTGTAATCGCGTATTACTTTCTTAACTTTTATCTTTTTGGGATGGAAGACTTTTAAACCGAATGTCAGTAAGGTATGGTCGCTAATACCAGGTAGGTGTGTTATGAAGGAAGCAAGTTCTGGTCGATTAGTTAGAATTAAATCAAGCGTGTTAGCGGTTCTGATTGATGATCTGGTAGGCTGAGTCACAAGTTGGGAAAATGAAAATAGGGAACACAGTGTACAGAAATCTTTAGCCTGAACGGAAAAAGGCATTATGGTGGGTGGATGCGTATTCCATATTAAATTTGGAAAATTAAAATCGCCGAGTAAGAATAACGGTGCTGTAGGAAAACGGGAAAAAATTAGATTAATAGCATCGTGTAGCTGTTCAGTGAAAGTAGCAGATGACGAGGGTGAGCGGTAGCAAACGCCGAGGATTATCTTTGTGTGACCGAGAGTTAGGCAAGCCCACGTGGTTTCAAGTTCAGTGTTAATATCTATATGAAATGATGGAATATCTTTAGAAATAGCGAGAAGGACGCCTCCTCCTCGACGTGCAGATCGGTCACAGCGGTAGACAGCGAAATTGCCGGCGCCACAGAAAGTATCATAATCGCGCACATGTGCAGGAAGCCAAGTTTCTGTTAAGGCGATAATTTTTGCATCGCACGTGTCGATTGCCGAAGATAAAGAATGAAATTTATTCCCAAGGCTTCTTATATTTGTAAACAGAATAGGAAGGTAAGGTAAAGCTTTTTGTGATGTTAGGCCACTACCCCTTACGCTTCCCTATTGTGACGCACGTAGTGGAACCGAATGATTCTGTAATGTGCCAGATGCACTCTGCGGTCTTTCACGGACGCTATCGGTAGACGCGTCGTAAATATAACACTTATTGTTCAGAAACAATTTATTGTAGCGGAGTTTAAAGTTGGGGGAACCGGGGTGACTGGTACCGAACTCTATTAGTTTTTTGCGAGCAACGCGGGTGGGAACCGAGAAGTCTTCGCTAATAGTAAGGTTATTTTGTTTGAATTGATCGCGCAGCGCGAACACTTTCTCCCGGATTTTCGAATGTGAAAACTTTGCAACTATGGGGCGACACTTGTTAGGATCGAAAGGGCCAAGGCGATGTGCGCGATGGAGGGTGTCATCTGGAAATGTATCGAAGAATGATTTAATCGTTGATATTAACTTGGTCTCGGTTTCTTGCCATGATTCTTTTGTGTCAGGGATACCACGAAATATTAGGTTATCACGGCGCGATCTGTCTTCAATGTCAACGAGGCGCAAGTCAAGCGCTTCCAAGCGACAGGTCGTACTGTTTACCTTGGCATTCACTTCTGAGATTTCTTTGGCCACTTGGTCGACGTTTTTAAATTTTTCTTCAAGTAAATCTAAGCGATTTTAGAGACCAGTAATTTTTGTTTCAATGCTTTTCTGGCCATTTTTGATTGACTTTACGTCAGCAGCTAGTTCGGATTGTGTTTTGGAAGTTTGAAGCGATCGAGTGTGCAGATCCTTAAGCAGTTTGAATAAAACGTTCATTTGTTCAGAAGGATCAGAAGGAAGCGATTCAATATCAAGCAGAGATTCAGAACGTGTGTTAGGTCCAGGGTTAGTCTCGACATCCCCCGAACGTAATAACAGTAGGATAACAGAACAACAGCCGTACACTGTGTCAAATAACACTTGTGGACACGGGAACAGTATCAGGTAGCGGTTATCAGATTTTTTAGCATGAAGAGAGGCAATTATACGCACCTGCATAGCGAAAACAAGGCGATTAGGCGTGGTACCACAAGCGCTGTTCCCGTGTCCACTGAAGTGTAGGTCGATCGGTCGGCAGCTTAAATCAGCCTCTCCTGGTGATGGCTGTGTCGATGTGGCTGGGAGGCCGAAGGAAACGTCGATCGAATAGGTCGGTATCGCGGCTGGCGTATCGCTGAAATAGGCTTCGGTCATGCCTGAGGCTGGCACGAGTAAATGGGACGGTGCGGGTTCACGGGATAAGCAGGACGACCATCCGAAGATGATAAAAAGCGAAACCTGCATAGCGAAAACAAGGCGATTAGGCGTGGTACCACAAGCGCTGTTCCCGTGTCCACTGAAGTGTAGGTCGATCGGTCGGCAGCTTAAATCAGCCTCTCCTGGTGATGGCTGTGTCGATGTGGCTGGGAGGCCGAAGGAAACGTCGATCGAATAGGTCGGTATCGCGGCTGGCGTATCGCTGAAATAGGCTTCGGTCATGCCTGAGGCTGGCACGAGTAAATGGGACGGTGCGGGTTCACGGGATAAGCAGGACGACCATCCGAAGATGATAAAAAGCGAAACCTGCATAGCGAAAACAAGGCGATTAGGCGTGGTACCACAAGCGCTGTTCCCGTGTCCACTCAATGCATACTCCTATCTCATCGGAATGGCCACAAGTCCAGAATGTGAAGTTTGTGGGTTCAAAGAGACGGTAGGGCATCTGTTCGTCTGTCGTCGTTTCAATGCTAAAAAAAAAATGCTCAGCACCACGCTTAACAATATTGACAGCCGTCCCCTTACGGAAGCCGCAATTCTTAAACCTGGTCTTAGCCGACGTCGGCCCTAGCTGCTGTAAATGTGCTAGAAAGAGAGAGATAGCAAAGAGAGGAAAGGCAGGGAGGTCAACCAGACGAGCGTCCGGTTTGCTACCCTACACTGGGGGAAGGGAAAGGGGGAACAGACAGAGGAAAGCGGGATAGAGGGAACACTGTCTGTGCACGCAGCAAAGGGCCTGTAAATCAGTCAAGTCAGAGCAAGTGCTCCGTCGATATGTTAGGCTGCCGCCAATCTTGGTGCTAGTGTGCTTCTTAAAAGTAATGGCACTGACTGAAAAACCGTAGTGTGAACTGATGAGTTCCGTTCTTAAATCTTCTCTTATGTTTTCTGCCCTCACCCCAACCACATGTGCAGAGTAACCAACAGCACGCTTAATACGGGGAACTTCTCTACCTTTCGCCTCTTGTTTTCCCTCTCTCTCTTGCGTGACTTGCGGTGCGCGCTATGATTCCTGGCTAACTTTTTTTTAAAAATATCGTATCATTTCCATCGTGAAGCCCTACCCGCTTTCCTAAATCTGGCATCTGGTGGCGAAGCATTACACATATACAAATTCAAGGCGCCCTGTTTCTCTAACGCTGAATTAGTGACTGTCTTAGGGACACCTACTTCTTCACCCAAAATGGGGGGGGGGGGGGTGGAGGTAATGCAAGGCTAGATAAGCTTCATGTTGGACCAAGAAGAGCCGTCGAAGATGTTTTTCAATGTGAGTTTGGTGCGAAAGCGTATCTATACCGCTGCCAAAGAGTAGGTCACGCTCGTTGAGTACACCTTTCTCAAGATCCTTTGGCCATTCACTGAGATCGTGCAACTGACAGCACGGTTCTCGTGTAATTTACCGGGAACTGTAGGCTAATTTGTTGCTCAGTGTAAACAGGCATTTTACGCTATACGACCTGATGAACCTGACAAGCATGAAGTACGGATCACGGATAGCACATTTTGTAGGTGACTCACTTCTGCGGTGTGTGTGTGAAACGGGCCTGCTCCCTTTTATCCGTTGCTTTCTTTCAGTGATGTCTTGGGGAACACTGCAACCCTCTCCCGCGCCTCCACCCCCCCCCCCCTTCCAAGAAGAAAAAAAAGAATGTCGCGTAGGCTTATTGGTAACGCAGGCGCATTGTGGTACGTGAAACATTTTGTGCGGGATGCTGAGGTTTTGTGGGCACTAGAGTAGAGAAATCTCGTCCCAAAATACACAAGCGACATTTATTCACGCATTACAACGCCGACATACTTGAACTAGTGGGGTTCCTATGGTCTAACTTTAAAATCGTGCTCACTTCCTCTTAGTAGTGAGCCCGCCGAGGCCAAAGGTGGTGCGCGCGAATTGGCATCCCTCTGTCTTGTTTCCCGAGTCTCTTCAGGACGTTTCTGGACCCTGTGTCGAACGTGGCTGCGCTATAGCCAAGCTAGCCGTCGGACTTCTGGAACAAATTGCATACTTGTAGGCCTTGTAACTCCTTATGAACACTGGTTGGAGCTTGATGGATCATACCTGTTATGTCAGTGTGAGTTCTCTCAAGCGGGATCAATGCCGCTCGTATGGACAAACGTACTGCCGAACTACGTCTCTCTGAATGCCGAGCGAGAGGCTAAGTTTAGCCCAAATTATGTGAAGCGACAACGGTGCCATTGTGCGCACCACTAATACAAAATTGAGTAATGGTTTCTTGCCTCTACAAAACGATACCAAAGTAACGCGCGTGCGTAGTACTGTTGCGGAGACATAAGCGATAATAGCGTTACATGTATTCGTTGCATACGGTTTTATCAAGCGATCCTTATGCTGTCCGAACTGAAAGAGTTTGTCATGTCAAGGAACGACGCATTCTACAAGATGATCCCGAAAGTCGGAAAGCTTTACGAACGTACTTCACAAAGCAATCGAACTACTGTCAGCTGTGCGCAAAAAGCACTGCCAAGGTTCCGTGGTTGTACCGGGAGGGACTTAATGGGCCAATCCCTTTGTGGCGGTGGTCTCTCACAATGGACACGCTCACGCTCGCTGGGTTCTTTTGTTTTGTAATAGAATGTGCTATCAGCGCAGAGCCCCCTGCCCCCGCGCTCCCTTTCTCCCCCTGCGCAAACGTAATCAGTCAGACGTAATCAGTGCGGCGCAAGACACCAGACCCGTAAAAAAGCGCAGTCCAGTGGCACCTGTCTGCAAAGAGCAGGCTGAGCTGTGAATGGGTCTTAATTCACGTTACGTTGAGAAGCAGAGCAGCCCCTGCGACAGCGGAGAGCTCTTGCTATTGTCTCGAAAAAAAAGGGGGCAAAGTGAAAGTGTCGGGGCCGCGGGACGGCCGTTCTTTTGTTGTGGTGGATAATGGAGCCAACTTCAGCCCTGCATTCAGCCATGCAGGATGCGTTGGGTACATTAGTGTTCGTGTATGTCTACACGAATAATAATAATAATAATAATAATAATAATAATAATAATAATAATAATAATAATAATAATAATAATAATAATAATAATAATAATAATAATAATAATAATAATAATAATAATATATTTATTTATGCACCACAAGAAAAAATACATAGTAAGCGGGCCTGTCGAAGCCTAAATGGCTTGTGTGACTAGGCCCGGCAGTGCCGGCAACAGCGATGAGGTCAATGTATGTACATACATGCGTAACCTTATGCCGACAAAACATTGTGCAAACAAAATGGAAATTAAATACATGTTAATAAAATGTAGCGTGAACATATTTTCACGCTTATAGAGATGAAAAACAGAAAATTTGATACATGGTAGTCTAACATAGTAAACATGTTTTTTATGCTTACATAGAACAAAAAACAAAAAATTGAAGACAAGTTATGGCAACGTAATGAACATTTTTGTAAGCTCATAAAGATATACAGGTTAATACAACCAAATTACTTCAAATAAACACATACCAATACATAAAAGAAAACTCAAATGGAAGATGACATCTTCTTTAAAATCTTTTTTGACTGAACGGAGAAAATTTCGTCAGGTAGATCATTAAAGATTTTGGGCACATAGACGCATCGCCGTGCCTCGCCATACCGAGTTGACAAACGAGGAACATTGAAACGGATGTTGTCCCTCAAAAGTCGAGGAGCTACATATTTTTTTCTAAATTGGTCGTTCCAGAAATGACGAAGAACAACAGTTTGTTTAAATAATGACTGAAATGAAGGAAAACCTAATGCGGAAAATAAATTGTCACATGACATCTGGCCGCAGCCATAGGCAACACTTTTCAATATATTTTTCAGTAAGCTGTCAATTCTCGTCTGCCATCTCAATGCGCAGAAAGCGAAAACGGTGATTCCGTATCGCAAGATGCTGTATGCAAGTGCATGCACTATGGTTTTCTTTACCGATAATGGCGTGAAACCTTTTATATTAAAAAGCAACCAAGCGACACTCCTAAGTTTGCCACACAGATATGCCAGATGATGATGCCACGACATGCTGCTATCAATAAATAATCCGAGATATTTCACAGAGTCTACATACTGAACAGGGGTACATGTACATGAAATGCAGTGCTGGTCATGCAAGAATACTGGAATGTTTATTGCTGTGGTCTTTAAGGGGTTTCTAAAACAAATTAACTGTGTCTTCCTGATGTTTACATTAATACAATTTTTCGCAAACCAGTGCATTACACTGTGTATTGTATTTTGCAGGGCGCCCACAGCCTTTTCATAATTTATATGCTTTGTTAATATAACGGTATCGTCAGCATATTGATAGATAGTGCCTTTAGAAATTACTAGGGGAAGATCGTTTACGAATATGTTAAATAAAAGAGGTAATAAGATTGAGCCCTGGGGAACACCAGCTGTAAGCCATTGCTTGCTACTGACGGTTTCCTTGTCACCCATAACTATCTGTGACCTACCACACATGTAGTTTCGCAGTACCCTGTGGAATGGTCCTCTGAATCCCATTAAAGTTAATTTCTCTAGTAAAATGTTATGATTAACTGTGTCAAAAGCTTTCGCTATGTCTAGAAATAGCGCACAGGTGAATAAGTTGTTTTCAAATGCAGAATATACTTCATCAGAGAATTCTTCCAGTAGGACTGTAGTACCTCGATTCACGACAAAACCAAACTGTCTGGGCAATAAAATAGAAAACTTCATTAAGAAAGACATCATGCATTCGTAAAGGAATTTTTCTAGTATTTGGGAAAGTTAATAGTTTGGTTAATAGTTTCTAGTTTGGGAAAGAAGAATAATAATAATAATAATAATAATAATAATAATAATAATAATAATAATAATAATAATAATAATAATAATAATAATAATAGCCAAACAATCAATCAATTAGTCATTCCTTTACTGTGGCACAGAAGCAACCCTGAGTTCCTAGCGCTGGCGCGCACCTACATCGAAAAAGGCAAACAAAACAAAGCAAGTAACTGCAGGTCAATATGAGTAAACAAACTATGAATAAAAATACTTTTGAGCTGAAGAGTGTACATACAACAAAACGCAGAGTAAATACAAAGGAAAATGGCGGAGAAAGGCAGTTGAACAATATGTGAAACTATGACACAATAATGCAGAGCTCTGAAAAATACAGAGATCATGAAAATAAGCGTTACAAAGACTCCGTATTGTGCGGATGGTTGAGTGTTGGTGATGACGGGAACATAGAAAGGTCTATGGTCTCTAGTGATCTTGCGTGCACTACGAAACATCACCCAACTGAGGAGTTCGGGGCAGGTGAGGACGCCGTGAAGGTGAAGGGATAATAATAGGACAATCAATCAATCAATCAATCAATCAATCAATCAATCAATCAATCAATCAATCAATCAATCAATCAATCAATCAATCAATCAATCAATCAATCAATCAATCAATCAATCAATCAATCAATCAATCAATCAATGGTGTTTATTAAAGTGCCCATGAACAACCCCGAGGGTCTTCGTGCTGGTGCACTCGGCAAAAAAATGCACAGGAAAAACAGTGCAACCCCCCCCCCCCCCCCCAAACACACACACACGCGCGTGCGCGCGCACACTTAAAGAAATAATAATTTCGCGAATGCAGATTTTAACAGCAGCAATAGTAATAATAGTTTATTAGTATTAGTAATAATATTCTACTTATTCCACTATTATCTGTTTTGCTGCTGATTTCTCATCCTTGTAAAAATCTTGAAATTTCATTGTGAATGCGTGAAGGCGTGCGCCAGCATTCAGACCTCAGGGTTGTTCCTAGGCACGTTAGATAAATGATGGATGGATTGGCTATTATTGTCTGCCCATCTGCAACAACTGAAGCTCTGTTCGCGAGCATAACCATCAGATCCCACATGTTGTGGTGCGGGCACGTTCACAAAAGTTCAGCCAGTCGTCAACATCAGGGCCGTTTAAGTCGGAGAACACGCCACGATCACGAGGATGTGAAATCGCGATGAATGTAGTAGCCGCAGGTGCAGGGGCTGGCGTAGATGATGTTCTGTCACCAGAAGCTAAGGCGGGATCGTCGGAGTTGCGACCGCTGCGAAGGTTTGTGGCGGGTACGGAGAACGCCCACTTCCACCAGTAGTTTTACGTATAACTCTGCTACAAGACTTTTTACAACGTGTGAAAAAAAAAAGTCTTTACAAAAAAAGTTTTTACAACGTGTGGTTCTTCTTAGAACGCTTCTGTCTGTGTTCTGTGGTTTCCGACGAATTCTTCGGAATTTCCTGGTGCCTCGGCTCCCGGTTTCGTGGCCATGGACGCGGAGCCTTCCAGAGGCCCTCCTGGCCAGAGGTCATCAAGGCCGTCCCTCACGAGGAAGAGAGGAAGCGTGCTCAGTGACACCGAGGACACTGAGTTATACTCGATGTCGGATGAAGACTCATCGGATGATAGCTTCATCACTGTCCGCAGAAAGAGGGCCAAAAGGAGGACTGTCAACGCGAACCCATCAACGCAAGCGAGCACGGCGACTCTGAAGTCAAGGCCTGAACGCTGGCCTCACGCCATCGTGTTCGTACCCGAAGAGCCCTCAAACAACCTCCGACTGCTAAACAGGCAAGAACTATCTGTTTTCTTGGAAGGGGTCGTGCCGAATGAAATTAAGGACATTCGGATAAATACACGCAAAAATGTCCTCGCAATCGATGTTACCAACGGGAGTGCGCTCGAAAAACTGAAGCAAATCTCGGTGCTAGGGCGCATCAAAGTGCGTTCATATATCCCGATGGATGACGCATCCACAGCAGGTGTCATTTATGACATCGATGTCGCCATTCCCAACGCGGACTTGCCTATCCTCGTCAAACCAGCCAGTGAGGGTGTTGTCATCACGCGTGTGAGCCGCCTTGGAACATCGCGCTGCGTCAAACTGATCTTCAAAGGAGATTGCTTACCAACACACGTCAAAGTCGGTCACTTCCGACACCCTGTTCGGCCCTTCGTACAAAGGCCTCTTCAATGCCATCAGTGCTTTAGGCTAGGACATGTCAAGGGTGTCTGCCCAAACTCGATACTGTGTCCCCGTTGTGCTGAACCTCACGCGGAGGAGACGTGTCGGGCTACTGTCCTAAAGTGCGGCAACTGTAATGGGTCCCATGCTGCCTCGTCTAGGGACTGCCCTCGCATCAAGAAAGAGGTCGCTGTTCTCAAGCAAATGGTTCGGGACAATTCGACACACAGGGAGGCTGCTGCAACGATCCGGCGTCGGCGTCGGCGTCACCGAACCTCCTCAAAAAAGGCAGAGCCGCGAAAGGAGAGGGCCGCTTCCATTGTAGCACCCACATTCTCCAATCAGGCCAAAAAGGGGCTGAACAGCACAAGGAAGTCACCTGAAAGGAATTTGTCTCAAGAAGAATGGCCTGCGCTTCCGAGCCAGCAATCTCCCACAGAACTACAGATTGTCAAGCCCGCTCGGGAGCCTACTCCTGCCGCTGATACCACGCCCAAAGCAGATCAAGTCCTTTCAATGCTGCGTCCCCTCATAGATGCCATTCGAGTAATTCTGTCGAACCTTGGAACTACGTCTGCTCAAAATGCACTGAAAGTACTGGACGCCTTAAGCCCAGTGCTTGAGTCCCTCGAATAGAGACATGGCCAGCCATCGCCCATCGTTTCGAGAGGAAGTCAAGGCAGCGTCAATCATACAGTGGAACGCAAGAGGACTAAAATCACGCCTTTCGGACTTTCGTCAGTATATATATACTAATTTGTTCCCGATCATTGTCATATGTGAGCCTAATGTGTCAAAACCAGTCAGATTATCGGGATACGAAGCTGTTATATCCGCAACAACTAATGCATGCAGCAAAGTCATCGTTTTTATTCGTCGAGAACTGACCTATGTTCGCCAGCCGATTCCACCTCATGATAAAAATCAATACGTTTGCCTCACCATTAAAAAGGGCAAACTCATGTTTACACTTGTAGGCGTTTATATATCGCCTTCAAGTATCTTTGATCCTAAACGATTAACGAACATCTTGTCTGTGTGCCCTGCCCCATATATCATCATCGGAGATTTTAATGCGCACCATATGGCATGGGGAAGCGCAAAAACAAATGCAAGAGGGCAAAGACTTGCAAACTTCGCCTGTAACCACGGCCTTTCACTTCTGAATGACGGCAGCCCAACGTTTATACGAGGCGTGAATTATGGCAGCTGTCTTGACCTAGCTTTCGTCTCCAGCACTTTCACAAGATATGTTAAATGGTTTTCGGATATCGAGACACACGGGAGTGATCATATTCCCACATACCTTGTCATCAAAGGAATATCCAGTCCCACCCCACGGAACACCATTCGATTAATTGATTGGACCACTTTTACCTCCACCATGGAGGATGCTTGTCGAGAGGGCTTGTCCTCTGGATTAGAGGAAGCAATCAAGTCTGCAATGCTACACGCCACGCGCACGGTCACGGTTTCGTCGAAGCACACGGAATTGGATATAGAGTTGGAGCGACTTCGTGCGCTCCGTCGTCGTGCGGAGCGGCGTTACCGGCGTACAAAGTCCATCGAAGACCTTAGGACAGCCAGACGACTACAAAAGAAACTTCAGCGTCGCATGGATAGATTGGCATCTCGACGTTGGGCAAGATTTTGCCAGTCACTAGACCCCCGAAAGCCACTTTCCCACATCTGGAGAACCATACGAGGTCTACGTTCCTTCCCTGAACAACGCTTCCCATTCAAGGCGCTGGCGCTCTTCCAGGGGCGGCCAGAGGCTGATGTTGCAGAAGACTTTTGTGCAAGGATCGCTGGCCAAGCAACCGGTCCAGGCTTTCCAGCCCCCAGTCGCATCCCTGTTTCACGTGACGGCCGCATGGATCTTCCATTCATAATGGAGGAACTAGAAGCGGCTCTTGCTCTATGCAGGCGTTCTTCATCCGCGGGACCAGATGGAATATCCTACCGCGCCTTGAACAACCTGAGTGACGGCGCACGGAGAGAACTGTTACATCTCTACAACTTATCTTGGCAGGATGGCATGGTTCCCGAAGAATGGAAGATAAGCCGCTTGGTCCCTCTCCTGAAGCAAGGCAAGTCCCCACTTGAAACCACCTCATACCGCCCAATAGCGCTGGCCAGCTGTGTGGGAAAGATTATGGAAAAGATGATCCTTGCCCGCTTGGAGTGGTACCTGGAGCACTACAACATGTTACCGAATTGCATGGCTGGTTTTCGTCGAGATCGCTCTTCCATAGACAGTGTTGTTGATCTCGCTACGTACGTCCAGCTTCAAAAGTCACGCAAAAGATTATCTGCTGCTCTGTTCTTGGATGTCAAGGGGGCATACGATAACGTATCTCACGAGGCTATCCTCGATGCTCTTGAGATGGTTGGCCTAGGTGGTCGAGTTTTCCAATGGATCTCTCATTACCTTTTTATGAGATCGTTCTTTGTCTGTACCGGTGATGGTAAAACCGCACTACACTACACGTACCGAGGTGTACCTCAAGGCGGTGTACTAAGCCCTACCCTATTTAACCTCACACTCATTGGTCTCGTTGATCATCTGCCAGCAGCGATCAAGGTATCAATGTACGCCGACGACATATGTATATGGACCTCAGGTGTGACACGTCCTCAGATACGTGCAAGACTTCAAAAAGCTGCTACTCTAACAGCTCTATACCTCCGCAACCAAGGTCTTGAAATCTCGTCAGACAAATGTGCACTGATGGCGTTCACCCGCAAACCAATGACACCCTACGCCATATCAATAAATGGCCAGATAATTTCTTATGAGAAGACTCACAAATTTCTTGGCATAATCATTGATAGAGATCTCTCATGGAGCCCGCACGTTACCTACTTGAAAAAGCGTCTGACAGCAATCTCCCAACTTTTCAAGTTTCTGGGAGGAAAGACTTGGGGAATGTCAGTGCATGCAATGTTGGAATTGTACAGGGCTCTTTTTCTGGGCTTCTTGAGGTACAGTTTGCCCGTACTGTCCAACACCTGCCAGACAAATCTTCGTGCTCTACAGGCTATTCAAGCTCGGGCTCTCAGGGTTTGTCTTGGTTTGCCAAAATGCACATCGACAGCAGCGACTATTGCGATTGCTCAGGACCAACCTATGCAAACACACATTGCGGTAGAAGTGTTGAGAGTGCACATTAGGCACGTTGCCCGTGCCTGTTCCCACCATCTGGCAACACTACCATCAGAAAGGCCGCAGGCAGCTTTTTGTACTACGATTTCGGAGTATTACACCTGCCTCCCATCAGGCTACACCCCCGCAACTAAGCCATCGATTCCTCCATGGTGTTTGGCTCGACCCGCAGTGCACCTCACCGTACCAGGAATCAGGAAAAAATCTGAGCTGTCATCACCGGCACTTAAACAACTAACTCTGCTTCTTTTGCACGAGAGGTACGCCGAACACGTACATATTTATACTGATGGATCGGCAACTCTCCAGTGTTCCTCTGGAGCCGTGGTCTTCCCAGCGAAAGCCACCACCATCAGTTTCAAGACATGTCACCCAACGACACCGATGGCCGCGGAACTTGCAGCCCTTCGCGCTGCACTTCGTCTCGTCAACCAAGAACAACCTCGAAGGTGGTCAATATTCAGTGACTCCAAGGCTGCACTGCAATCTTTGCTATCGGCCCTGCGGCGCGGACCACACGAACAACTGGTATTTGAGATTAGAGAACTCATTCATACCTTAACTGAGAAAGGACACCACGTGACATTTCAGTGGCTTCCAAGTCACTGCGGAGTCATAGGGAACGAACACGCTGATAACGCTGCTCGGTTGGCTCTTCAAGGGGACGAAGAGGAGCCGATACCGTTATCAAGGACAGATGCCGCTCGAAAACTTCGAATGATCAGCCGTCACATCACGTTATCCTTGTGGAACGCTGGAAGTTTTCACAACTACCGACTCCACCATCTTGACTCCTCCCTACGCCTTTCTATTCCAGCTGGGCTCTGTCGTCGCGAAGCTACCCTGCTTTGTCGACTATGGCTAGGGGTGGCTTTCACCAAGTCTTTGGCTTACCGAATTGGATGGGCCGACGACGCCTCATGTGAGGACTGTGGTACCGAGGAGACTTTTCAACACCTTCTTTGTGACTGTCCTCGGTATACTTTACAGAGACAATCACTTGCAACCGCGATAGCGCGCTTTGACCAAAGACCTCTCACAGAGGAACTCATCTTCAGATACCGCCATCATAAGCCATCGCAGCAGAGGGCGACGAGGGCACTGTTGCGGTTCTTGAGGGCGACAGAACTGGACAGGCGACTGTAGCCTGAACAGATGTTGATAGTGCACCAAGTGTCAGTGTGCTGTGCGATGACAGTGTTCGGTGACAGTGACCGATTGTGATTGTGCGTCTATGCTCCTTCCTTTCCTTTCCTTATCTCTACTTTGTTTCCACTTTACCTCCCCCTCCCCTCTCTCCCCAGCGTAGGGTAGCCAACCGGATTTTTTTTCTCTGGTTAACCTCCCTGCCTTTCCCCTTTCCTCTCTCTCTCTCTCTCTTTTACAACGTGTGCTTACAATAGTTCAAGGGCTGCCAAGGTAGTGATTGACTGGCAATTAACACCACTTCGTCCTTTCCATTTTCGTCAAAGTCACGCTGAGGCGGCTTATATCTGCGGCGGTTCCGTACCTGTATGCATAGAGTTTTTGATGATTCCTGGAGTCGGCTACTAAGATATAAGTAACGGTTGTGCAGTATGGCTCTTAATTATGTAAACACTGCTGAAAAAGACATCACCGTTATCATATGTGTTGCACGAGGATTTCTCGCCGAACGTTAGGGCGAATTCACAAGTGCTGTTGGCCAACGGACAGCCGCCTTCGCTCATACTACGTCCAACATCACAATTGGCTGACGCCTGCTCTTACGAATAGTTCTAGCGCAAGAACCTTTTTTTGTGTGAATACGGGCTCTCGTCCCGTTCACCATCTTAAAAATCTGCAATGCACCTCTATTATCATTTTTTTTCGATTGTGTGGTTAGCGTCGGGACAAAACCGCTCTTTTTGATGCCGCGTATTCTCTTGAGAGGTGATTCGGACGCCTTTTAGGTTTTCCACTGTCAGTCCTAAGGCCTAAAAATCAGCCTCGGTTGCTCAGGGCTGCAGCGTAGCGTGCGACAGTGACACATGGGCGTGGAAGCGGACTGCAGGTTGTCGCATTGCACTTCATTGCACAATGAACTCCACTATCTTACGTTGACGGATTTTTGCAAACAATGAACGTGTAGCCGAGGCTTGCAAAAGAAATTGAAAAAAGGAGTCAGAAGCTCCGAAGAAACGAATGGCTCATGTGATAAATGTTGGAAGGAAGTTCGAGACCACATGCGTTTTCTTTCTTTTTAAGCCGCCCAGGCTTGACGAGGCGAGCTGCTTTCCTGTCCCTGGCTCCTGTCCTGTCTCGGCTTTCGTTTTTTCCAGCTCCTCGTTTCCATTTGAGCCTCCGGTGGGCGGGGGAAATGAAAGCAAGAAATACAACAGAAAAGCAAAGCAGCAATGTGATAAACTTGCAGTTTCTTCCGACGCCTTGAACGTTGCCGTCTGACGCTAAACGAATAAATGTGAAGGAGGTAAGGCGGGATGTGAAAGACGTTGAAAACAGTACGTGTGGTTGGCCTTTACAGTTTTGCGAGATCGCGTACCATCGCGATGTGGCTGCCACCCGCACGTAGATTTCAACAAAGCTCTAGGAAATGAATAAGAAAAAAAAAACATAAGTAAGAGGCTCGGAGGCTGCGTATATCTGAGAAGGCGGGGGAAGCAAAAAAATACGTTATTTTTTTGGCGTCGAAGGGCTTCCAGTTTTGTTTTCTCAACCATTTTTGTAAGTAGTTCTGAACACATTGTAAGGCGGGTTATATAGAGCAGCTGGAACACGGTAAGATACGATCAAAGCAAATGCTGCGTTTTTTATAAGCTTTGGGGACATAGGACCAAACACCGAGAAAACAAGAACTGAAAAAAAAAGAGCTGCGCTTTTACAGCCGATCTCAAGAGCAGTATTGGCAGTCACGCGCAAACGATGATGTGTGACATAGATGGTTTTTCGTGCCGGTGTGAATGCCATATAGGGTGATTTGGGCAGCCGAGGTGACCGACACTTCGGAGCACTGCTACGTTCTAGACGACATTAGTTCTACGAGACAGTAACACGACACTGCTATAAGTGCGACAGAGTTATGGCTGGCATAGAACGACACGGTGAAAGAAGCGTCCTAAACGTCAGGCTAACGAAGTAAAATGGCGTCGACGAAATTGGCGCATGGTCAGCTTTGTAACTAGCGACATGAACAGATTCCGGGGCTTATTGTTCCTGGATGAGTTATTACACATAGGGACGCAACTTGAAAATTTTACGAAGCTACACACCTCCTTTCTGTTTAGTTACTGGTATGCTAGAAGCGTTCGTGCCCAACGTCGCAAGGAGCTCGAGAAACCCGACGCTGAGTTTCTGGAAACCTCTCGCGCTAAAATCTTGGTGTTGAAACTTGTGCAAGGCGTGTGCTTGCTACACAGGGTTGGTCAGTGGGCGTGATCGCCAAAAAATGTGGTACTTATGACGCAAGTTTTCTCGTGCGTAGTGCCACCTCCAGCTAGTTCATTATTGTTTCGGTTTCTGCACAGCTTACAGTATCTACCGGAAGTATTATTCTTTGACCTCCCTGCCAAGGTGGCTGCGCAGATGAATATGCAGAAAACCTGATTTTACACTTTATTTTACGCTGTCTCCAAGACATGTGTGCAAGAAGCTGATTGGTGTAAATATTGATGACGCTTGGTCGCAGACAAGAAGAAAAGATAATGAGAAGGCTACCCTAAGCGGAGGGAAAGGAAAAGGGTAATCGAAAGACAAGCGAGAAGGGAAGGAAAGACGCCGTGAATTCATGCACGCCTTCAGACAGCGTCATGCAGTCAAATGCGTTCACACAGGCCAGTTGCTGTCTGGAAGCACGAGAGTGTCTTCGCTGCTTCATGCGTCGACGAGCGATGGGGACGGTGTTCGAATAGCACCTGCATGTACAGCAAGCTGATTGTCCAGTCATTGCAACACGTTGGAGAGTAATTATCCTTCTGATTGAAATAGAGAACAGTCACGCAATAAACGCTCGATGTTCTCTTCGCAGCCGCACACATCGCATGCGTTGATGTCGGTCATTCCACTTACTGCAGTGTAAGCCTTCTTGAAGGCAACTCCGAACCACAGCCGACACAGAAGCGACGTTTCACGTCGGTGAAGTCAGTATGGACATTGTGCGTGCTACGGAGGGTTTAGTTTGCGTAGTCTTGTGGCATCTTGGGTTGTTCCACCCTGCTAACAATAGTGTGCGTACTTAACGTGTACGTCTCTTAACGTTGCGCTTAATATTTCTCGTTCCATCGCTCTTTGCGTGGTTCTTGACTTTATCTCGAGCTTCTCTGTTAACCGACAGATTTATGCTCCGTATGTTATAATCGGTAGAATGCAATGATTGCACACTTTACTTTTCCCCAGCAATGGTAAGGTTCCAGTCATGATTTGGCAGTGCCTGCCGTATGCACCGCAACCCATTTTCGTTTATTCTTCTGTAAGTTTTCTTCTCGAGCTAAGGGCCCTCTGTGAGTAATTGATCTAGATAAAATTTCTCCTGCACACACTCAAGAGGCTGACTGGCGACTTACGTGTATATGCAGTCTATAGCTATATGTTTGGCATTGTATGGACTTTTCTTTCTTGTGACATCATGGTTAAACGCCCCTCACTACTCTCGGCAGCCTTTCTACTTTTTTGTGACATTTTGTTTATCTATTTTATATCTATATTTTTGTGGCATTTTAAGCTGCGTTTCTTTGCAGTGATAATTCGTGCTCAGAGGACTTATCGTAATGTCATCTTCTTATGTGTCTCTTGTACCTTTGTAATGGTGTGGGACGTGTGATTTCCACGTTTCTAATAGAAAAATGAGAATTTTGACATCACTTCTTGGTGCCAACTTCTTATTTAGTTGCGTCAATATAAATCTTTTTTTTTTTCGTATTCCTGCGGAAGCTTGACCAGAAAACCTTACTCGCGAGAGGCAACTGACTTCGAGTTCTGCTTGGCTCTCTCGAAAGTGCACGCGAAGTAGCGCTCACAGGGAAACCTTCAGAATTCCCACGAAGAACATGTGCAGCAGTAAATTGGAGAGTGTAGTAAAGAATACACCATGTAATGGTTCGAAGTGGCGCGCTTTTCATCAAGCTAACATTCTTGTTTACAAATTATAATAAAAAGTAACGAGAACAATAGCGAAAGAAAAAGCCGCTAGAAAAAAGAAAGAAGAAAGCTACAAGGGAGCGTTTACTTAGCATTCATATGTAAGACCGTTTATTTATTGGCGTACTCTCGGGCGTTCGTTGCATATTACAGAGATTGGCGTTGAATTCAGTCGATCGGTGACGCAATTGCGAAACGCGCATGACACTTAAACGAGATAATACGGATTCAGGGTAATAAGACCAGCCAATATAAATGAATTCTTGAATGGAATCCCAGGTGTTCTAAATCCGAAGCCCTCGCTCATTTACGCATAATAAGGCATATCACCATGTGTGCATGAATTGCACAATCTGGTTGTACAGTGTATGTCGGTGTATTCCATTCTCCATCCTTTAGCGGCGCTTGAAGTTCCACAGCGTTTCGTTTTGCTTTCTTCCCAGTGTCTTTAAGACCACGTGTGTGTGCGCCGGTTAGGAATCTGGAAAGAAGAGTTCCTGGAGGAATTCATTTTGAGTGCTGTTGTTGTCAGACACATGTGGGTAGCGGAGCGGGTTAACATCGCCTTTCCTCAGCTACCATTTTCTTTTTTGAAACAGGAATAAAACGTCCTGAAACTTGTGTGTCCTTCTCACAGTTTCTGGGAACCCCAGCAATTTGTTTCTCCGTTGCGTCCTGGTCACCGAGTAAATATAGAGGATGCGGGCACGCGGATGTCGCTTCGTCTCTACGCTTTGCCCTCTTCCAGAAACGCGGAGTATAAAGCAAACAGGCGACACGCAATTTCCGCCGCGAAGGGGTGTTTGCCAGATTTTGTGGAAAGTTGATGGCACGTTAATTTTATTCTGCTGCGACCTCTGCTGAGTTTTTTTTTTTCGCGATGGGAAATAGACTTAGGACGAAAAGGTGTGATTGAATCGGACGTGCGTGTGAAGCGGGCATCGTTTCAGGTTCCGAAATGTTGCTGCTTCTTAGTCTGCGAAGTTGAGCGAAGGAAAACTGAGAACAATTAGGACGGAAGCACCAGGTTTACGAATGCGGACTTACGGGAAGGAAAAGCTTTTCTTAGAGTTTGCGACGTTGGCATTATATCCGGGAAAAAGGACTTTCAGTCTGCCCGTAAAAAAGTGTCCGAACTCTTTGACAGTTGAGAAGAAAAATGAATGGAAAAGTGAACAAGACCGTGTCTGGGCATGTCAGTACGCCATGTACTTTAAAGCCGTGACAAAATCCGACGCGCTTTAACACTTTTTTCTGTGGTGCGTTGGTAACCGGGAACGACGACATTGAAACGCACTTCACGGCTTCGGTATGGCACGAGAGGTTGGTGGTGTTCTTTTCATTACTTTTGAAAGGCCATTCGGACGACAAGCTTTTTTTCAAGCGTTTATCTTTCTTAGGGAACTAACCACGATTTCTCGTGAGTGTCTAACCGATTTCGCGGACCAACCACGTAGATAGTGCAGCCTAACGTAACGGTAAGAACCGCATGATGTAACAGTAGCCCCAAATGTTGGTACTGGTACACTACCGGTACCGGTAGTACCGGTGGTGCCGGAGGTAAAAGGGGGTCCAGCTGGTATACCGTGCGGTACCGCATTGAGGCATGGTGGCATGGGGAACGTTCTTGCGTTCTTCATCGTGACAGCTGGCGTTTTAAGAGGCGGCGCATCTGGTCAAAGACGAAAATGCTGTCGTTTAAGATGTGGCGCCTCGGCGACCAGAATGGGTGGCAGATGCTTCACGGGCTTCCGAACTGGTCCTTGAGGAAGTGGTACTCGAAGTACCGGTTGGCTCCCGCGTATGCAGGTTAAACACCGTGGTAAGGGGAGTGCCATCCGTGAAGCGTATACTGCAACACATTGCCGCAAATAAACACCTCACAGAGCAGGCTAAACGCATTCTTGAATAGCAACCGTGGTTGGTTTCTCATAAATATGTTTTTCTCTGCACCGTTCGATCATAAAAAAAAAACTGCAACATTACGCTTTTTGGATCACTTCATTCATATTATATGTATACATTTCGTGTTCACTAGCATGTTCACTAGTTCACTAGCCGCCTACCACAACTGGTACGTCGCGGAAAAGAACAAGATTAACACGCTCATAAGGAAAACGTACAAGATAGCCCTGGGCCTACCGGAATCGACGAGCACCGAGCTCCTGACTAAGCTGGGCATATACAACACCATAGAAGAAATAGCCGAAGCACAACGCATCTCGCAGCTCGAACGCCTGTCGACCACCACGACGGGAAGACACATTATGAACACGCTCGGCATAACGTACCACAACCAGCACGGCCAGAAAATGCAAATCCCCAACAAAATCAGAGAGACCATTACGGTGGCAACCATCCCAAGAAACGTGCACCCCGATTACAACCGAGGTAGACGAAAGGCAAGAGCCGAGGCTCTGCTCCGTTCATTCGGCAGGGGCAGAAATGCGCGCTTTGTCGACGCAGCCGAATATGCGAACGGCCAAACATACGCCGCCGTAGTCATAGACGCAGAATCAAAAATCAGAACCACATGTAGTGTATACACCAAACACTCAGAAATAGCGGAGGAAGTAGCGATTGCGCTAGCCCTCACAGAACAGGAATGCGAAGTCGTACTAAGTGACTCGCAAACGGCAGTAAAGAATTATGCCAAAGGTCGCATTTCCAAGGAAGCCATGTCCATTCTGGCCAAAGCGGGCAGATCCAAAACCGCGAGCTCGAGGATCATATGGTTCCCCGCGCACGTCACCACGGAAGGCGACGCGCTCCCGAACCTAAACGAGACGGCGCACCGGACGGCGCGAGACATGACCCGCCGCGCCGAACAGGGAAACGCCTCTCGCACGATAGCGAACGCTTCTCGAGCAGAACGGGACAGGCTCACAAGATACAACGACATCACCAGTGCATATTTGAACGCCAGAAGGATATACCCCCCGCCGAGTCCCAAATTGAACAGGAGGCAGGCCGTCGCCTGGCGACAACTCCAGACAAACACGTTCCCTAATCCATTCCGTCTCAAACGCATCTTCCCAGATAAGCATCAGGACGACACGTGCAAATTGTGCCAGGAAGGACCAGCAACACTCAAACACATGCTGTGGGAGTGCAATGTAGTTATAGGAGGGATGGCAGTTACTCCGGAGACCCTGTCGTCGAGGTGGGCCGCCGCTCTGCGCAGCTCAGACCTCGCAATCCAGACGTGGGCAGTCCAGCAAGCCCGTGAGGCGGCGTTGAGGCAGGGCCTTGACGTTCCTCCATGGGAGACCTGAGCCCGGGTCGCGTTAAACCTTGCCGGACGTACAAGAAAGTTGTATCCATCCATCCATATTCCAAACATTGCACAAATGTACTCAAGCTTTGCACAACTCTGTATTTATTATGCCTTTCACACGACGAGGCTGAGCTCGTGACACGTGGCATCGATATTTGATTCGTAGGATTTACACTTTCGCGCGGGTGTTGTCACACAATGCTTAAAAGTGGATCGTGGTGGCTGGATATCCCACGACGGGCCGTATTGTCGGTTCACTCCATGAACTATCGTGCTGTGGCATAGCTTATGACGACGGCAAGTTGAGCAAGTCCGTAGGGAACTTATGGAAAAGAAGTCGTGCAACACACGAGCACAAAATAGGACGAGGGCAGCACAATCGCGGCTGTCAACTGCAAGGTCTCACAGGGGTCGCACATGTGCCGGCACGCGAGAGAGGGTAACTGTCGATTCGTGACGATTCCTTTTTATGCAAGATAATCGAGGGCTGATTTATACGCTCGTGCTACCGATCTTAATGATATGCCAAGCCTGCATTTGCTCGTCCGCGAAATTCGGTCTGTGTCTTAGATACAATTGGGGTCGTACAGTGGCGTGCGGTGGGGTTGCCATATATTTGCCCTTGAAGGACCCCTCACCAGCTTTGAGGCTTTTAAACAAACAAGCGTAGCCTATGCTTCACATGCTGACGGTCGTGCCTGCAAAGTATTACGGCGCTGCGCGCAGCCCCTGAAAACACGGCGAGCGTCCTCCCTCTCGAGGAAGGTCGGCTTGCACCCGTAGAGCCAGGGTCACGGGCACAAATGCAACTTGGCGGTGTGACTTACGTCACTTACCTTCACTAATCGTCCAGTGTCGAAGGCGCAACGCCGCTGCTGTAAGTACGCGACGCAGCAAGAAAGGAAGAGAATAAAAAAAAAATAAGAGAGAGAGAGAGAGAGAGAGAGAGAGAGAGAGAGAGAGAGAGAGAGAAGGTGGGGCTCGACGCCATGGTAAGTCCCTCGGCTCCGGCGTGGGAGAAGGCAGGAAAAGAACATAGCGTGGGAATGCTATGTCGAGGCGGAGAGAGAGAGAGAGAGAGGTAATGTCCCCGTTGGCCGTGACGTTAGCCTCCTGGCGGGATGGTGACAGGAGAGTTAACTTCTTCCACCTCCTCTAATAAGAAAATTAGTTCCGTAAAGCACTCCTTAAGCGGCGTTTTATAGCTTCCAGTGTATAACCTAAATCTGCAATGGGGTTTGGCGAGGTGCCCTGTAAATGGCGCTGCACATGGGTACTACGAAACGAAGATAAATGCTTAGGAGTATTTCGGTAGACACCTGTCAGTTTTTACAACCATCACTGTTCTAAAACGAAATCATAACCGGGAAAGAGATGCGAGGGAGAGGCATAAACCTAATGTGGCGCTTTCTTTGACAATGGAGACTTCGAGGCTTTTCTGAAGAATGCTATTGATTCGACAGGCATCATCGTCTTCAATAAAATGGAGAAGCGACACCGCAGATGTTAAGATGAGAAGTCGTCTTATTTGCGTAGTTAAAGGCATTTATCTCGTGATTTCTTTTTAATGCGATCGGAGTGGAGCCTGCTGGGTGGAGGAAGAGCGGTGCAACGCGGAAGAATGTTCGAGTACTGGATCATGCTTTCTGAAGCAAGCTGAGAGTAGCCATTCTTCTGTTGAATATCGACGGAATTACACAGGCAACAAGCATGCAACAGTATGCCGTCAGTGCCTGACACGCGCTAATTTTGGAAATTATAGTTTGATTTATCGATATCTTACCGTTTCGAAACTCGGCATGCAGAGCCTCTCGTTTGGAATTTCGGGCTGAATTTATAAGTGCGTGTTGCCATTGCCCGCTCGCCCTCTGTAGCATAATCTCCAACATCACAATTTGCTCTTGATAATTGTTATAGTGTAAGAAGCTTTTTTTTATTGTGAATACGGGTCCTGATTGATATTGATTCGACAGGCATCATCGTTTTCAAGAAAATGGAGAAGCGACACCGCAGATGTCAAGATGAGAAGTCGTCTTATTTGCCTAGTTAAAGGCATTTATCTCGCGATTTCTTTTTAATGCAATCAGAGTGGAGCCTGCTGGGTGAAGGAAGAGCGGTGCAACGTTCTTCCTCCGCCCTGGTCCTGTTCTTCCCGCTTGAAGAACAGGACCAGTATTAAAAAATGTTCTTACTCTACACTCTGACAACAGTTGCACCCTTTGTGGTGTAATACTGGTCCTGTTCTTCCCGCTTGAAGAACAGGACCAGTATTAAAAAATTTTCTTACTCTACACTCTGACAACAGTTGCGCCCTTTGTGGTGTATATTTGCCACACAACAATAATCGTCGTCGTCTGTTTTGCCCGCATTTCCTTCTTTAACGCTGCGTGCTCGGTACTTCCAAGTCACGACCGGCATGCGCGTTATCAGCATGACAGAGCATTCTTGACAGGAAAGTAACGAGCGCAGCGTTTTCAGGAAAGGAAATGGAAGCAAGACAGATGACGATTATCGTTGTGTGGCAAATATACAACACAAAGGTCGCAACTGCTCTTAGAGTGTAGCACAGTTCGTAAGCACAAGATCCATTCAATTAGAAACAAGCAACACATTATTATCGGAGGCGGCCGACCACGCAGCAAGACGTTGTTATGGACAAAAAGTTTGTGAATTCCACCTCAGAATGCCGAAGGAGTGGAAACTTTTTCATTGTCAGATGAGAACGCTTTATGCCGAAATACGAAACTGGGGAAGGAAGACTATTTACATAATCGACGGTGTAGGCGCTGAGACAGTACACGCTTCAACTAATCGAAGACTTCACTAGCATGTAAACGCAGTAAGTGGTGCAGTTTAAAAAACCCCGAGTAGCACTGGGAAAAGAAATGGTGGGTTTCTTTCTTTCATTCCTTTCAGTATTGACGGCCGGAGTGCGCAGCAATATAATGGGGCGCCTTCTAATGGACGCTGATCTTTCTCATTGAGCTTGCCTTTCTTTTAGAACAATGCTGTTCTGTTAGAAGGTACGGGCTAAGTGAATTATGTGAGTTTCAGTGTTCTCAGGCAAAGTTGGTCGTTCGCTTGGTACAAGTTTTACATGCAAGCTACGAGATTCGAGAACGGATCTGTGAGTTTCGTACTACAATATAAATAATAATAATAGGAAAAACAAGAAGTAAAGACACACTTCTTGAGCCATGGTGAGTTTGTTTGCTCATTCACTATTATCTCAGGGTACCGTGTTAGTAAAATCAGGAGTTATGTTTGTTAAGCTCAATATCTTATTGCTGCACAAAAAACACACAAGAACATGTATTTGCAAGTATTTACTAGATAGACTCAGAGGTGCAGGCATAACAGTAGCCAAGATGGAACAAAAGAACTTTGATCTTTTCTTCGTCTCCTTAGCATTGTCTGACAAGATGCTTTGATCGCCTTCAATCTCGTGGCACTACCCACCGGTCAAAATCACTGACGCGGGGCTGGGCAGAGTGCAGTGTGACCTGACGGGTTGTAGTGCTTCAGTCAGCCGAAGTGAACGATATCAGTGTGTGGGCGCGCTCACAGCGTCGTAGGTTTGAGCGGGGCAATCTCATAGCCGACTTCGGTAACTTGGCGCAAAAAGCGGTAGGGTCCGTTGTAGCGTGGTATACGAGCTTCTCTAGAAGACCGACTCTTCGAGATGGTGACTAGATGAGTGCTTTAGGGAACGAAGAACGTAATGGGTGTCGTAGCGGAACTTCTGTGATGCCTGCGACATTTTGTTTTGCATTCCCCGTCTTTCGTTTTGACGCGTCTCATGCCATGCTTAGCATGAAAATTCGTACTATTATTGCTCATTCGAAGTCTAAGTGCTCGGTGCCAACATACCGCAGACTTAATAGAGAATATGTGTACGTAAAGCCTTACGAAAGAAGATATGACCTTTTCTTCGGTTCTGTTGGACGAGATGGCACAAAATCTGCCGTTGTGACTCAATGACTTTGGCACCCCACTGCGGAGCCTGAGGCCACGGGTTCAAATCACAGCAACAGCGGCCGTGTGCAGATATTGGATGCATTCGAAGGCCCGTACTTTCGGATCCCTGTTCTAAATAAAGAAAAACGATGTGGACAGAACTTACCTAGAGCCCTGCGTCGTAGCACTTTTCATAGGCAGCGTATATCAATTTGGCACGGGATGTTTCTTTTAATAATTAGATGTAAGAACAACCTTCATAAGGTGATCTGCACAGAAGGGTTCCTATAGCCCAATCGAAACCTAACAGAGCATGGCCGGCTGATCTTTCTTAGGATAAAAAAAGTACTTCATTATGGCTTGAATTACAAACGAGAGAGACAGAAATCTACTGGGCCTTAGCTTAAGTCGTATGCGACGACACAGCAAGTGCGATGATAAAATTTCACGTGATAACTCGTTTATTTGGGACGCGCTTTGCTCTGGAATGGATGTGGAAAATGTAAGCAGGGAAGTCGACTTCACTTAAAGTCAGCAATTTTTCTATCGTACTTGCTTCTACTAGTGCCTATTAAAGCACCTTTATAAAGCATACCAGAAAGACTCTCGCTCGCGTGAGCGCAAAAAGAAAGAAAAAGGACAACACAAGAAGTAATGAACATAAAGAGGATGACTAGTCAGGAGCCAACATCTATTAGAAGCTAGGCATAGGCTAGTAGGCGGTAAGAGGACGTAGCAGTTGCCAGTCGCAACGAACAGTATCGTTTTCTCCTAACTGCTTTGTTTGTATGTGAGCTGGGCTTACAGCGTCCAAATGATGCAATGAGCAACAAAGCACCTCCAACAAAGGAGTTTTTCTTTTCGAATCTCTTCTCAATGGCAGCCACCTGTCATCTCTGGCCGGACAAAAGACAACACTTAACGGAGCTATAGCGAGAACAGATGACGGCCATCGTCAGCTTTCGCTTCCAATATGACTTGTTTGCTCGCCCAGTCCAGTGAAAAGGAAGGCGTAATGCTCCTTTCAAGTATCTTGCCGACCCACTCTCTTTGTGGACAAGCATCTGTGTAGCAGGCACTGCAGCTGTGCGAAGAGGGGTCGCTAGAACGAGAGTGTGCGGGATGGGATCATTTGCGGTCACTGCACTGTCTCGCCGGAGTGATGACTGGGGAAGTCATTCCGCAGGCCAGTCACCCACGTCCCTCGGGTTTCCACTTCAGCAGGTATACCATACGGATGAAGCGGCGTTTCTTGCGTCGCATGTAATCTGGGCGACCGCTGAGCTTTCTTCCCGTTGTGGTCATGGCAAAAAGACGCCCTGAATGACTACACAAGCATTCTATCTGCTTTCTTGTTTCGAATTTTCGGGGAGTTCTGCGGTGTTTCGCCGGGCTCTGGTGCATTCTAACGCACTGCTATACAGTCCCATCTTATACGCGCCAACAATTTCGTGTTTTGGTGTCGAAAAAGCAGACTGCGGGCCAGGTGTAATGCTTCCCGTCGTTACGTAGGCTTAAGCTTGGGATAAACGGAAACGTCTTCCAGAAGACAGACGGGCGACCTCATTACAGATCTTGGATGACTTTTATGAAATTTTAGCTGCGTTTAGAAGGGTTTCTTTTTCCTTCTGCGGCTCAGTGGGGGCAATGCTCTCGAAACTTCATAGCCTCCACTGCAGTAAAACTTGTGGGCAGACACCGTCTTTCTAACGATCTCTGTATTATTGTTTCTGTGCATTCTTGAAGACTTCAACATTTTAATGAGTGTCTAAAAATTCCGTTTGGTTTGGCTAGGAATTGCATTCTGCAATTGGCTAGGAATTGCAGTTGGAAACGGACTTCATTCAGCATTCTTTGCATTAACTCGACCATTCTATGCAGCTGCGTTGGTTACCTGGTTTTCCTCAAAGTGAAGAAAACCGAAAGCACCTCTCCGTTCGCGCCTACGCATTGCATTCACCTGTGAATTCATCAATGCATACTGATTCTTCATTGAAATTACCCATAGTACCGTATACAATGGCTGTGGCGGTGAATAAACCACCCACCACCTTTTGCGCTACCGCCTATGCTTCTAAAACGAAAGGCTTATCTTTTTACTGCTCTAAACCAGCTAGACGAAAAACCTTCTTCGTAGGACAAAAAATTTGGGACCATAGTCTCGCATATAGAACAGCTCA